>NC_137811.1:13097233-13239733 GCF_963921795.1 Nannobrachium achirus | reverse complement strand
ATGTCTTATTGCGACCGTTAGGTCGCAGTTACTATCAAAACCTCGACCAGCTGTCCGTCAGTCAGTCAGTCTGTCACACGTCACACTTTTGCCCTGCTCATATCTCCGCAACCGTTGCCCCGATCCATGCCAAATTATGCACACACACTCCTTGCCTGCCAAACCCACCAATTCTCACATGGCCCTCTTCTAGCGCCACCATGAGGCCGATTCTTGCAAAACACATTTTTGGACACTGCTCCTACAGATTTTGCCCTAAAATCATGCAAATCGGTACACAATATGTCTACACTCATGTCATCAACATGGATCTCTCCCATATAGCGCCACCATCAGGCCGATTTTTTCATACACTTTTTTGGACACTGCTCCTACACATTTTGCTCTCAAATCATGCTGCGACCTGACGGTCGCTTATCTCCCGATAGGGAGTCTTACTGGTATATACATTGTACATTGACATTGCCCACTATACTACACATTTGTATATAAATTAAATATGTAATAATTTATTTAAGAAATAGCTCATCGGGGCGCCCGCTGGCCTGGTGGTCAAGGCGCATACCACATACTAGGCTATGATGCCTGCTGGCATCGCCGGTTCGATTCCCGATCCGGACGACCTTTGCCGCGTGTCATTCCCCATCTCTCTCCCCATTTCCTGTCAGTCTACTGTCCTATCAATAAAGGCATAAAAAGCCCAAAAAACAAATCTTTAAAAAGAAAAAAAGAAATAGCTCATCTTTTACTCAAGGGGTTCAACACCCGTCATAAGTTGATGATTCCTATTGGGGGTTCTAAATGGACAGGTCTGTAACTCTGGGTCCAAATGGACCATTACATGTCCATTCGGTTCCATTTGTACACTCTCAAGAGTTATGAAATTTGAGAACCGCCAGTATTGTCATTGAATATTTTTTATTGGATAAAAATCACCGTAAACGGTTCTAAATGTGATGGAACCGATTCCGGTTCTTCCGGATGCCAACCCTAGTATTGATGTGATTTTCAGGTTCCTAGATGAATACGCCAAGCACAACCTGACCTTCTGGGCACTGACCACAGGAAACGAGCCCTCTACTGGACTCATAACTAACTACAGGTCAGACTCAGAACTCAAACTGTAAAGGTGGGCTCTCACACTGCAACATAATGGACTTGCTCGCGTTGGCGCCCAATAGTGTTAATTATGAGCAATTTCCAGTTTCTATCATCCTTGTTAGTTTTTATCACATTTAGTCAACATTATCATGTTTTTATTTAGTCAGGTTTTAGTCGACTAAAAGTTGAGCATGTTAGTCTTTATCTTAGTCCAAGACACATAATTTTAGTTAGTCTAGTTTAGTCAACAAAAACTGTACACACATGTATTATACACAACACACACACACACACACACACACACACACACACACACACACGTGCACACAAGCCTGTTGCATTAACATGTGTTGCTATGCTGCTAGGCTAACGAACATGTTATGGATTTATTTATGGATTTGGTTTGGCCAACGCTAGAGTCCAGATACGTTTATACACATTGCAACAATGATCACTGACCAGTGTGTCGTTCAGACGTTCTCCACAGTCCTGGGGGAATTATTTCCATCACGGCTGTAGCCTGTTGCCCATTCTTTAGTGTTTAGTCCAATAGCGTTCTAATTGTTCCTTTATTTTGTCGGACGTGAGTTTAGTGATGAAGTTGAAGCATGTTGCAAACACTTCCATGCCTCTATGACACATACTGTAAAATCGTGTCGTTTGGTAGTTGTTAACTGCTGTCTGAGCGCGACATCTATTCAACATCTGTCCGTGTGTGTGTGTTTGTGTGACTGTGTGTGCGTGCGTGTGTGCGTGCGTGCGTGTGTGTGTGCGTGCATGCCTGTAGCTTCCAGGCTCTGGGCTTCACCCCAGAGGAGCAGAGGGACTGGGTGTCTCTAGACTTGGGTCCAGCCCTGCACGCCTCCTCCCACCCCCACACACACATCCTCATCCTGGACGACAACCGCCTGCTGCTCCCACACTGGGCCAAAGTGGTGAGAGCATCCACTGTAGAGAGATACTGTATAGATCAGGGTTTCACAAACTTTTTTGGCTCTTCCGAGGCACCCCTACATTATATACATAATTTTCACTTCCAACACCTTATATTTATGCCATATTTTAGCGATTATGTTGCGAGGAAAACGTTGAGATAATAGCCATTTTGATTAGAACTGACTAAAAACGACTTTGTACTTCAAGTTTAAAATCGTCACTGTCGTCGGGCAGAAACCTTGTATCTCCAAGTTTCAAATGTGTATGTTTTTTCGCAAAGTAAAGCCCTGCTTCATCATTCAAGTTTGTCGTACAAAGGTAGCGAAAACAGACGATCCACAAACACACAACGCCTCGCGGTGCGAGGCGTTGTGTGTTTGTGGATCGGCTGTTTTCACTAGTTTAAATCATTTTTAAAATGATAAATGCACCCGACAACGATGAAATGATACTAAATAAGTGTCCAAATAAATTCCAAATATTATAGAATTACAATAGCGATATTTTAGTTGCGGTCCTTGTCTGAGGACAGCACATGTCTGTTGTCCTTTGGCTAGGGACGATATGCCACCTTGACAATATGACATTTTCAATTTCGTGTCACGATTATTGTGACCCAAAAAATAGCAATTTACGATATTATCGCGATCATCCAATATCCTGGAGTGGAACATTTGCCCCAAAAATTACAGATCTTTTGAGAGCGGAAAAAAAGCTGTATCAAGTATGTTATTTCCAGGGCCGTTTTGCGAATTATAGAATGTTTAAGTGGTACCAGACAAGCAAATAAAAGCTGAATTGATCCCAGTGCATGACGGAGGACAATTTCACGATAAATTAAAATCTCCTCGATACGAGTACCTGAGACGAATAACAGTATAAGTCCATATTTGATTTTTTTTTAATATATATATTTTTGGATTTACCAGACTGTAAGCCACAAACTAGTCATTTTTAATCTGTTAAATTGTTAATGCAATCCCCCTCATTTTGTTTAATTGTCGGTTTTAATGTTATCTGCTCCCTTTGTCTGCTGAATATTGCTTGTACGGACTTATACTGTTGTTCCACAAACTGTTGGAGATATACTGTTTTTCCACTTTCCATAAGTATTATGTCTTATAATTCCTAATATATATAGTTAAGTAAAAAAAATCTAATTCAACTAAATGAGGGGGGATTGCCTTGAGAATTTAACAGATTAAAAATGTCTAGTTTGTGGTTTACAGTCTGGTAAATCAAACAGGTACTCGATTATTGTCAGTGTTTTTTTTTAAATCAGGATAAACGATAACAACGACTATCGCTCCATCGCTACCTGTGTCCCCTCAGGTCCTGGGGGACGTGGAGGCGGGCCGCTACATCCACGGCGTGGCGGTCCACTGGTACATGGACGGCCTGGTGCCGCCCGAGCTCAGCCTGGGGACCACGCACCACCTGTACCCCGAGTACTACCTGTTTGGCACCGAGGCCTGCGCCGGCTGGGCGCCCGGGGACCGAGGGGTGAAGCTGGGCAGCTGGGAGAGGGCCGAGCAGTACGCCCACGACATCATCACGGTAACCTATGAATAAGTGTTAAATACCGTAGCTCCGTGTCAGTGTTTCTCAACCACTGTGCCTGGGGACCTTTGGTGTGCCCCTGAGAAGGGTCAAGTGTGCCCCTTGAAACTGCTTGCCAGTATTGTATTTATCATTTTAAAAATGATTTAAACTAGTGAAAACAGCCGATCTACAAGCACACAACGCCTTGCGGTGCGAGGCGTTGTGTGCTTGTAGATCTGCTGTTTTCACTACTGTTGTGCGACAGCCTTGTATGATGAAGCAGGGCTTTACCTTGTGAGGAAACGTACACATTTGAAACTTGGAGATACGAGGTTTCTGCCCGACAGTGACGATATGTATAATCGGCATTGATGATATAAACCTGATTTGTCTGCGGCATACTATGGACCTTTTGCCAGGCCTGTGAATAGAAGAGTCAAATAAATCTATTGTAAGGCTGGGGGGCCAGCCGGCGTTCTGGAAGGTACAACATGCGATAAGCTTTGGACAACGTCTCTAACACGTAAATTCAAACCAAAATGCACATTCAATTACGACTCACTAAAGCAAGAACCTGACATACCAGATTGTCAAACAAGTTTATCAAATCTGGTTGAGCTCAGGTGTGGTTACAGGCTTATAGTGAAGTACTACTCGACGAGGGGGTAGTACCTCTTGGTGGATTATGCCCATACATGGAGATACCTGTCTGTAGAACCAGCCACACAGCTGTCTTGGCCATCTGTCTTGACCATAAATGAATTCTGTTAGTGTGGTATGTGGCCGATGCGGCCTCCATATATGGGCATTCCCATATGAAGTCCTGTTAGATATGGGCTTAATATTGATGACATCAGGGAACTCCATAAATGGGCATAAAAGGGATTATGTTAGTGTGACATCACAGTGAAGCCAGAGCATGATGTCAGAGCAGCAAACCCATTCTGTTAAGAGTGGTTCCCCTGACATCACAGTGACATCAGAGCATCATGATGTCAGCGACAAACCCATGGAACCACAGTGTCGTTATAAACAGAGATACATACATATGGACAAGCTGTGACCGTTCACATAATAATCTGCGACCTACGGACGCAATCAGGAGAGAGAACTCACACAGGTGAAATTGAAATTGGAAGTGATGACACAAGGAAATAGGTTCAGCAGACCAAATTTGAACTGGAACACAATGCAATTGAAGCTGATAAATGAGTACTTGGCTGAAATGTGATAATTATTTCTATTGACGGTTATTTATAGAGGGTATACGCATACATAAAGTGAATGGCAAATCCAGTGGAAAAGTGTTTTTAACGTTGTTTAACGTTGTTTAATGCAATCAGATAGGACTTTTCTGTTTGGATGTATGGGCTGTCAAGGCCAGAAATTAGATTTTTGCCACTCAGTAGGCGTTCCCGCATAACTTCTGGGTATGATGATGATGATGATGTCACGTGCATACCCTCTATTCAAGGACCCTGAGGACAACATGATCACAACATGTACAAAAAACAATACCATTTTAAATAAAGTGCAATTTATTTTCTGTTGATTAGCTGGAGAGACGGGTAGACCCCTGTTACTGAACAAACACTATAGCAGTTGTTACTATCATAATATAGTGCTTTAACACAGGGGTCTTCAACAGGGGGTCCGTACCGTCCGGGACCCCTAGGGGGTCTTCCAAATCTTTGTGTGAAAGATTTTTTTTCTCCTTTTTTATATTAACCACTTGAACCCTAGTGTCCAAATTCGGAGAACTTTAGCCAAACAATTGCAGATCTACAAGCTCACAAGGCCTTGTGAGCTTGTAGATCAACTATTTTTGGCAAAAGGTTTGGTGTAGAGGGGAAAAAGAGCACACCAAGTACAGAGTGAAAGGTCAAGTTTATTAGGTATTGACGGTTCAAGTGGTTAAATATCTGAAAACACATTTACATGAATTCAAAATACACTGATGATTGTGCTGTCAAACAAAACTGTAAAGGTGGGCTCACACTTTACAGTCTATGAACAGGTTGTGGGGGTCCCTGCTTCATCTCTGTCTCAACTAAGGGGTCCTTGGCCCAAAAGATGTTGAAGACCCCTGCTTTAACACTTATCCTACCTTTACAGTTTTTCACGATTGTTAACACACGTACAATAACGGCTTTCTCAAAACTGCACACACATAACTGAAAACCTCACACACAAAATGCTAAACCTCACACTCCCTTCCTAAGATATGACTATTTGCCATCAAATCACTTACTGTGTTCACAAAATGGACTGTTTTAATTTGGTACACACGCCATATTTTCAAATGACACATACCATTCATTCAGTACACACAACTAAGCATAATTTGCTGCACACTACCAAGCATTTACAGCAAACTGAAAACACACCATTGAA
Source organism: Nannobrachium achirus (assembly GCF_963921795.1). Classification (NCBI taxonomy): domain Eukaryota; kingdom Metazoa; phylum Chordata; class Actinopteri; order Myctophiformes; family Myctophidae; genus Nannobrachium; species Nannobrachium achirus. Next base: position 13,233,760 of record NC_137811.1, on the reverse strand, counting down.
TTGGAACACACCACATGAATGACATTGACTCTGGAGAATGAGCTATTTCTCCTTTTGTAAAATCACTCAGGCCTACTTTTTTCATAGTTAAACATAAAACAGCACACAAATATGCATCCAAAAAAGGTTTTATTTGGGTACATGATTTACAGTAGATTTACTGTAGGTGTCATGCCTCCGGTCAGAGATGGGCACAACATCTAAATCTAATCTATATATCTTTATCTATCTATATCTATATATCTATCTATATCAGTACTCTTAGATACTGTCCTGGTGACAGTATCCTAGTAAGTATTTCACAGAGTATTTCTACTGTAATTTTATTTATTTCAAATACGTTTTTGTGCCCATCTCTGCCTCCTGTTCCTATCTCAATGTTTAGTTGTGCAACAACTGAACATTGTGTGCAGTGTTTAGACAACGAGGTGATGTGCATTTAACATCAAACCTGAATGTATAGAATTTTGAATTGTTATGTGTTGATACTTTGAGATTTTACGTGAGAAGTGTGTGCAACAACTGAATATTGTGTGTAGTGTTTTGACCAAAAGGTGATGTGTAATTGACATCCAAGTGTGTTGTAGGCTGATGCTTTGAGATTTTACGTGAGAAGTGTGTGCAACAACCGAACATTGTGTGTAGTGTATTGTATAGAAGTAGACAATAAGGTGATGTGTAATTGACATCAGAGTGTAAAGAAGGAAAATACGAGTCTAATGCATGAAAAGGGAGTGTGAAGTAGTGCCAAATCGGGTCAAGCTATAGGTACATGAAGTTAAGGTTTTGAAAATTGTGCAGAATTTTGAATTTTTGTGTGTTAACAATCGTGAAAAAGTGTAAATGTGATTTCCTGAGGCCATGTTTGTGTAATCAGGATCTGAACCATTACGTGGTGGGCTGGACAGACTGGAACCTGGCCCTGGACCAGGGAGGAGGTCCCAACTGGGTCCACAACTTTGTGGACAGTCCTGTCATAGTGGACCCCAAGAGAGATGTCTTCTACAAGCAGCCCACCTTCTACAGCATGGCCCACTTCAGGTACCACCACTGGTCTAAAGCACTGGTTCTCAACCTGGGGATCCCCAAAATCAACAGTAAACAAACCAACATAAAGATGAAGTGTATGGAGGGTATCTGCACATTTCTAAAGTGACAATTTAAGGCAGGGCTCGAAATTAACTTTTTTACGCCTGTGCGCTCGAGCTCCACCCCCCTGCTTTCCACTCTCTCGACTCATACACACACACACACACACACACACACACACAGCGGGCCTCTCTCCTCTCCTCGTCGGCAAAAATATGATTATTTTGGGGGTTGCGGCCTGACAAAAGGTTGAGAACCATCGGTGTAAAGCACTGGCTCCCAAACGTTTTAGCTCACCCAAAAGAGAACGTCTTCCAAGGACCCAAGCGAGATGAAAATAGCAGACATACAAGCTCACAGTGTCTCACAGTGTGCCGTAAATCTGCTATTTTCACTACAACTTTAATTAGTCATGTATGGAAGTTTATTTGATTTCTTTATTACATTTTTCGTTATTTATTCATGGTATTCTTTAAAAAAAACATTAAATTTGTTTTTGATTCAGGAAACAATTTGCATTTTTTCAATATTTCTATTTAATGTTAAATAATTATAATTAATACATGTAAAAATAAAGGGATATTTACTCGTGACCCACACAAAAGTATCTGCGACTCACAAATGGGTTTCCGACCCAGTGTTTTGGAAACGGGTCTAAAGGGCTGTTCACATCAAGCACTAAAACTATAACTATAACTATCGTTCAACACTTGTTCAACACGTGTTAGAACAATTCTTTAACACAATGTCATTATAGTTGTAGTCAGGGTTCGATTGGAAAAACCATTGAGGGGACATTTTCGTATCCAGCTATATACTTCATCGCACAACTACAAATACATCTTGTTTTTTCAGCAAGTTCCTGTGGGAGGGGTCTCGGAGAGTGGGCGTGTCCATGAGTCGGGAGACATCTCTGGAAGTCTCCGCCTTCATCAGAGCAGATGCCTCTGTGATACTCATCATACTCAACAGGTAGTGTGTGTGTGTGTGTGCGTGTGTGTGTGTGTGTGTGTGTGTGCGTGTGTGTGTGTGTGTGTGTGTGTGTGTGCAGGAGAGTTGCACCAAATTCTGGGCCCTGGGTACTTTAACTATTGAAAAATAGCAGATCTACAAGCAGATCTACAAGCTCACCTTTGCCGCGCGGGGAGCGCCGCGCGGCAAAGGTCGTCCGGATCGGGAATCGAACCGGCAACGCCGCCAGGCATCCATGCCTATGTGGCAATGCCTAAGTGGTATGCGCCTGGACACAGTAGGCCAGCGGCCGCCCCTACCACTACGTTAGTCTTTCTTCATAACGTGTGACTGTACTACCGTACTGTGATCAAACTTGCTAACAAAGTGTCCAGTCAATCGATCAATCAATCAACAATGATAACGATGATGAGAATCCTGCAAAACCGAGAACTTGTGTGGATCAAATGTTCCAAGAGCCTGTTTAACAATAGAAGTGTGTGTGTGTGTGTGTAGTTTTAGTTTAGTTTTTATTAGTTTTAGTCTTTTACGGTATTTGTCAAGGTTGAGATTAAAAAAGCTCCGGAAAAAGTAGTGTCTAATAAAGAAAATCATCAAAACATCATGTTGTTGAGAGTGGCAGGAATGTTGAGACATACAACTTCTCTCTTTGACCTCACCATCTGGTGTTTTAAATTTTTCATTTCCACAAAAGACAAAAGACGAAAACTAAGGAGATTTTCTCTATAATTTTATTTTAGTTAGTTTTGTAAACACACAATACCGTTTCAGTTTGTTTTCATTTTCTTAAAAAGCGTAGTTTTTATTTTTATTTCAGTTAACTAAAATGTTTTTTCATTCTAGTTTTCATTTTTTATTTGGTTTTCGTTTACTATAATAACCTTGGTGTGTGTGTGTGTGTGTGTGTGTGTGTGTGTGTGTGTGTGTGTGTGTGTGTGTGTGTGTGTGTGTGTGTGTGTGTGTGTGTGTGTGTGTGTGTGTGTGTGTGTGTGTGTGTGTGTTGCAGGTCATCGTCAGAGGTGCAGTTGGAGGTGTGGGACCCCGCTGTGGGCTACATCCCCTCTACTGCCCCCCCTCACTCCCTGATCACACTGGCATGGAACACACAATGACACACACACACACATAAAGTACCAATTTCAGCAGGACTTCTATCTCAGTGCACATTTCCAGGGACCACAGATGCGGAAACTGTGACACATCACTGTGTGATGTCCATCGCGCCGGACCCCCCACTGAGTTCTCATTCCGTTATTAACCTTTAGATGCATTTCATTTATGATGGAAACCCCCGTTGAAAGTTGAAACTGCACTGAGCTTTAATCAAAATGATCAGTTTCAGTGATTAATATGGTCTGATTTCAGCTGTAACCACGCAGCCGTATTGTTTCATTAAAAAAAATGTGTGATAAAATGTGCTGCTTGTTAAGTGACCTCATCAACACTCCGTTAAAAGAAAAGTGAATCTTGTAAACTAATAATGTACAGAATAATGTGTTAATCGTTGCCTTTTTTTGCTGAATAAAATAAACAAATGGTGCTGTGTGACATGATTATGTACGGTATATATTGTAGAACACTCTAACCTAACGCGGACAGTTTAGGTAGGCAGATGGGCAGGCGCGGTGAGTCTCTCCGCAAGTCTCCAGCCAATAGCATGTGTTCTCCTCCCCCCACCCCCCTCTGCTCCTCTGCTCAGCGCAGAGAACGCTGGTGCGTCATGACGTCAACACATTTGGTGCGACGCTCTCTGCACTCTGATTGGTTAGGGAAATTCTACACTTCCTACAACAGTGATCATAACGCGATCGCCCAGGCTTCTTTTTCTTCCGATCGCTAAAAGAAGTCTGGGTTTCCGAGGCTAATTGTAGAATGACTGTGTCATAAATATGTGATACACATTTTTAAATATGTTATGAGGACAGTATGGTGTTTTTTTTCCCCAATTAGTGTCAGGGCGACAGTTCAAACACAACAATGTAGGCCGATCCTGATTGTAGGTTTTCTGTAGCCTCTTTCTAAAAAGACGCATTTTTAAGCTTGTCAAAATACTGTTCACAGCAGGTTAACAGAACGGGGAAAAAATCATCCCTCATTGTCCTACAAAAGCCATTCCTTCACTTGACAATATTAGACCTGTTATTAGATCTGTTATCTTCAGTGAGTGGCAACATGCGAAATTATTCCACATAAGTTATTGTGGGAAAATAAAAGAAAACATCACTTTTATTTTCCTGAACCGTCTATTTGACATTGTCAACTTTGATCTTCGCGCTTAGACAGAAAGAGCTTGATTTTCAAACATTACTTTCAAGTGGATGGTTTTTGCATTGTGCATTTATAGTTTGATTCTATCTTTACCGACTGAAAGTAATGTAAAGCAACTTGACAGTGGTTGAACTTCTGACAGAAATTCAGTGAGGACAGTCCAGTGCAAAATTTGTTTCTAATAATTAAGAAAACTCACAAGAAGCCATGGTTTACAGTGCACTGGATCTCTGAATGAGTGCACTGAATACGTATGGTCTCAATAAACCAAACATAAAAATGTATAATACACATACAGAATTAACAATGAATACATAAATGATACGGATCATATGTGGCCACAGTGAGTTCTTTTGTTCATAAAGTTGTACCATTTTACGTCAGTAGATGGCAGTACGCAACTGCCAAGTTCCCAAGAGGGACTATGACAGGATATTGCAATACAGATTACACTATGCCATTATTTTTGTTGTCATCACTCATGAAACTGTTATTCTAAATTTTAGAGCAATTTACAGTCATGCACTGTATATGTGTACAGTCTATCAATGAATTCAAATGTATACTAGAATAATAATTTTAGACAGCATGTGTTTGCAGTTTTTACCTATGTAAATAGTTTGTAACAGTTCAATAGGGGTCCTAAGTTACTACAGCAGGCCGGCAAAACTTTATATCACTGAAACTCCTTGTTTTTTTCCCCCCACCCCCCACATTAACCACTTGAACCCTATTCCCCATTCTACTGGGAACTTTCACCTAAAATAGCTGATTTACATGCTCACACATTGTGAGCCATTTCTAGCGAAGAGGTTTGAAGTAGACTGTAAAGGGAAATAAACCGCTGTCAAGTACAGAGCCCAGAGCCCGTTTCTTACAATAATAGTGTAGAGCACCCTGCTTCATCTCAGCTAAATGATGAATTACTTCTAATCAATGACATGAATATAAAGCATTAAATGTATAACAAAAACAAATTATTGTAACTCAATAAATATCACCAACACCATCTTTCAAAATACTTTAGAGCAAGCAACACAGTTGTATACCGATAAATGAACCACAAGCTTTTCTTTTTTCCCCAATTTATTAATACATCATACAGATTTGCTTATATATATAATATACAGTTTGATAACAAGGGATTTCACATTTCTCCATTCTCAATTCGATCCATGTTTTTTTTGTATTCTCAAACCAGAAGTTTGTTGAACTTAACGTATTTACATAAAAAAGTGATTAAAAATGCAAAAAGAAAACAAAAAAAAAGACAGTCCTTATCAGAGGAATAAAATGACAGAGGGATGCCTTCTGTTCAGAATATATACATCAGAGAGAGAGAGAGAGAGACGGAAAGCAATAAGACAAAAAAACAATTGGCTGGGTTCCATTTGGAGGCCTCGCTCCCTTCATTACATCCTCTGCAGGACACGTTATCCTCCTTTTAACCAGAAAACCAAATCCTTAGCGTGCGTCGAGGTCTCAGTTCATATGTTTCTACACCTCATTTGTGTGACTTATTTTGCATCCTCCTTTGGTATATACTTGGTTTTCATCTGCATCCTGACCGTGCACTTAACGTCGCAACCTCCTGTGTTTTGGGGATGCAAAAAAAAAAAAAAGACGGCTGAAAGGAAAAAGCATGTGCCAGTATGTAGGTCGCATCCTACGTTTTTAGGGATGCAAAATAACTGAAGGTAATGCGTGTGCCGGTATGTACGTCATATCATACGTTTTAGGGATGCAAAACGACAGACGGGAAAAGCATGTGCCAGTACGTACTTCGCATCCTACGTTTTCAGGGATGCAAAATAACTGAAGGTAATGCGTGTGCCGGTATGTACGTCATATCATACATTTTAGGGATGCAAAACGACCGAAGGAAAAAGCATGTGCCAGTACGTACTTCGCATTGTACGTTTTAGGGATGCATTTTAGGGATGCAAAGCGACTGAAGGAAAAAGCATGTGCCAGTATGTACGTCACATCCTATGTCTTGGGGATGCAAAATGACTGAAGGGGAAGCATGTGCCAGTGTGTGGATGGACCAGTGTCCCAATATCGTCTCTGGCGGCTGGAAACCTCTTATGTCCAAAACCGTTACCTTTCCAGGGTATGGAAACAAGAACTCGTGTTCCAATGGATCCTATGTCATTACTTTAATCATAAGCTCTTGCTAACCTTTCCGTTGGTTCAATGTTTATGAAACCCACAGACGCACTTAACCACGTCCACTATCAACAATTCTCAAAAAAAAAAAAAAAAAATCTACATGCTCACAACGCATCGTAGATGGGTTATCTCTGCAACCTTTGCACGACACTGTCGTACACCAAAGTAGGGCATGACTTTGCACCAAAATAAATTCAAATGACCCAGTATGTGCATGGAATTGCTGACCAGAAAGATTTTTGAGTCTGATGCCCATCCTGATTTTAGAACTGTCCCACCCAGATTTTCCAATTAAATTACCCATGTTTTGGCCCGATTGAACATCTCATGTAAAAATAGTTTTACTTTTTATCAAGTACAGAGGGTTTAAGTCATACTGGATTTCACTTAAACAAAAGCCTATTCATCCTGGTGCATGACGGAGGACAATTTCACGATAAATGTAAATCTCTGCGATATCGTTATTGTGAGCGTTTTTCTTTTTTTTTTTCCATCATGATAACGATTATCGTCCCATCCCTTAGATCTAATGGTGTGCGGCTCTACTTTCAACTCTTTGATCTCACCTTGCTTTTTAACCATTTGAACCACGTAATCCATATTGTTGCGAGAACATCCTACTATGAAATAAAGCAGTGGTTCTCAAAGTGGATTTCAGGGACTATCCGGGTTCCTTTATGGGGGTCTAAATTCACCCTTGCAAGTCTGTAACTTTGACAGTGTACAAATGGTTAAGGGGAGACCTTCAAATTCGAAAGTTTGAGAACCACCGAAATAAAGGAACCTCTGTCGGGTTGGGATCCGGAACAAAAAGGATTCGGAGGAACCTGGGTCTAACATCGAGGAACCAGGAATGGGCTCCATCACATTTTGAACCGTTTCTGGAACCAGGTTTTATCCACACTGTCAGAGCTGGTTATGTGGACTTCACATCTGCTATACAATTACAACACCGGTGGTTCTCAAACATTTTAATTTCAAGGACCACCATAGCTCTGAGAACCAAATGGAGCCGTAAGGTTCCATTTGTACACTCTATGGGCGCTTTTTGACCGGCAAAGCTTTTCCACCGAGAACCGAGTTGGTTCCGAACCGTAAAAGCTGGTTCGGAGCGGGAACCACAAAATCCTTGGTTCCTCTGGTTCATTCAATCTGGTGGAAACGCTTGCCGGTTCCGTTGGCCGGTTCACAAGAACGAACCAAGGTTCCAAGAAAGTTGAACGGCACTGGTTCTTAAACCAAGGTTATTTTGGTGGAAAAGGCCCCTATGAGTTACAGACCTGTTATGGTCCATTTGGAACACCCTTTAGGAATCGTTAAAGGGGTCTGTAGAGGGAATCGTTCAAGAACCGGAATTGGCTAATGCAGATCTACAAGTTCAACAACGCGTCGCTTGTAGACCGGCTATTTTCAGCAAGGAGATGTGGTGTCGATGGGACAAAATGTGCGCTACTTCTCTTCGATTTCCCGATTGACAAGATGGCTGGTGTGTGTCTGCGTGCGTGCGTGTCGTTAACAAACAGTGTTGCTACAGCAGTGCATTTGAACGTAACGTGACGATGATGTGGAGGAGGAGGATGATGATGATGTCTGGTAATGAAGGACGAGAGCTCAATCTGTCTAAATGGGTTGTAAAAATAATCCTTTAAACAAGTTAAAACATGAGGCTGAATGAATGAGGAGATGTGATCTGTGTGTGTGCGTGTGTGTGTGTGACTGTGTGCACGTTGGTGGTGGTGGTGGTGGTGGGGGTCTCAGAAGGACCATCTCTCCTGTGTTCGGGGGTCGGAGGAGGGGGACGGCTCTGACGGAAGCTGACTGCTGCTATCCTCTCCGTTTAGACCCTTCCTGCACACTGGACACGTGTCGTGCTGAGAGAGACAGAGAGAGAGAGAGCGTTTGAATAAACCCATTCAAAACGGGTACACGTTATTGCGTATCATTATTTTATGCTTTAACTATTGAAAAATAGCAGATATACAAGCTCACAGCGCGGCACCGAGTGCCGCGCTGCGAGCTTGTAGATCTGCTATTTATGAAAAATTGTGAAAATTAGAATTTTGACCCCATTCTATAAGTGTCTTTTGAATCCTTCTAAGGTTTTTTTTGAAAAACCTATGTTTCTATATCAGCAATCTGGCCGGCCATCGTCAAAGAAAAGGTCCTTTTCACCTAACTGGAGCTCAGTTAGTCTGTTCTTGAGAGACTACTATGTCAGTGGTGCTCAAACCTTTTCATGTGAAGGACCCCCAAAATGATATTTGTTTGGCCACGGACCCCCCCATCTCAAAATATTTAGTTCCAGGGACCACCCAGAAGCAAAATTTGAGTTACAAACGGTCGCTTTGAAAATACATATATTCAAAGATTTGCACAAATTTTCACGACTTTTTCAAAAATAGCAGATCTACAAGCTCGCAGCGCGGCACTCGGTGCCGCGCTGCGAGCTTGTATATCTGCTATTTTTCACTGGTTAAAGCATTCAATAATTCTATGCCTAAATGGGTTAATTCTCCATAATGTGCCGAGTTCACAATGGCAGCTACAAAGCTACCATTCATTTTCAGTGGAAGCTCAGCTACAGTATACGTTAGATATAAAGTAGTCTCGTGTGGCCAGACTGTTGCCTCCCACAATTTTCAAATGCTTCCCTCGTACAGTCTGGTGCAACGGAAGCTCTGGTGCGAAGCCTCTTCCCCACACTTCCGTTTCGTCTTTACAGTCGCTCACATTTATCCTGATATAAATAAAGATCACCTAAGTATATATAGCTTGCCCATCAGCAGAAATGGAAATGGAAAAATTCAGTGTAAAGATATTTTAAAATCGTTTTTTCCGTGAACGAAAATGTCAGTTTCCTCTCTCTCTATAACATTCGAAGATTGTGGACTAGTTGTCTGGCTACGCGAGACTAGATTAGATAAGTGAACATTGTTCATCACGATTATTTGTGTGGCAGTTCATTGTCAATTGAAATGTCATGATCATGACAGACCTATATGGAGTGGCTACTGTCCACACAGTGAGTGACCCCCACTCAATTCTAACAGTTAGATCCCTCCACATTCCCTTAATGTAAAAAAAAAATGTTTTTAGGGTTGGAAGTGTCAATTGTAAGAGCAAATGCGGCCAAAAGGCAATCTATTGATCATGCAGGCAATAAATATGTATGTCCTGTAATTGTACGTACACTGTAAATCAAGTAAAATGGGTTGCTCCTGATGTAAAAAAATATATATACGTTTAATACAAATTCTCCAAATAAATCAATAAATGAAACAGACTTTCTTTCTGAGACTCTGTAGTCCGAGGCTCAATATAAGCGTATGTGACAGAGAGAGTCGCAGCCCCAGCCTTGAAGCCTCAAAAGTCTAGTATCTCCCCCGGACCAAAGAGATGTCTCTTTGGTCTAGTGGTTAAGATATTGGACTTTCACGTGGGAGACCCGGGTACGAAGCCGGGTGGGGAGGTTCGGATCACCTCCGTTACACGTAACAGGCCAAAATGTAAGCATACAAATTCTTATGACATAAAAACCCTGAAGATATACTGTATATACTCCTCACCATTTCCAGCCAGGGCACTATACAGTCTGAGTGGAAGAAGTGATTACAAGGCAACTGTCTGACTGCCTCTCCCAGCATGAAGTCCTCTTTACACACAGGACACTCCATACAGCAGTCTGCATGGGAACACACACACACACACACACACACACACACACACACACACGTTTGTATTATACTTCTGAGGACATCTGAATTTTACAGGGTTCCCACACATCTTTGCCAATTAATTTCCAAAACCTTTCCAAAATTTTAACCCGATTTCCAGGACTATATAACAATAATTCAGCTCAATAACGAGTCGCTTACTCCTATGCGCAATGCCCAATGACAGGTAGTGTATGCCAGTGGTTCTCAACCTTTTCAGGCCGTGACCCCCGAAATAATCATATTTGAAAAGGGGACCCCGCCCTGACGAGCACTAAGAGTTGAGGAATTTTGTATAACACATTTATTGTGAAAATAGCCGATCTACATGCTCACAACGCCTCGCAACGCGAGGCGTTGTGAGCATGTAGATCGTCTATTTTCACAATTTCTCCCTCTAATATTTGACAATTTGGCTGATGTTTAATTTGTCATTTCAGAGGTATTAACAAAATCAATAACCAAAGACAATGCATAGCTATTTCTTCCAGGAACTTCCAGGACCCTTGATCAATTCAAAAACTTTTACAGTACTGGAAAAAGCACTGAAATTAAGAGAAAGACAGCAGAAAAACAGCAACAACAAAAAAAAGTCTAGTCTGGAGACAGTCTGCTGACTCAGGTCGCCAAGCCGATGCCCCTGTTCACTGCACACTGGGGTTAAAACGTGTAGTGGCGTCAGATGATGAAGGTGAGACGGACCTGCTTGTTCCTGAGAGATGTTGACTGTTGGGAGCGACGAGATCTTCTCCTTCTCTGCTGGAGGAGGACCAGTGTTCTCAAACTGTCCTAGCAACTACACACACACACGCACACGCACGCACACACACACACACACATTAACATATCGTCACTGTCGGGCAGAAACCTCGTATCTCCAAGTTTCAAATGTGTATGTTTTTTCGCAAGGTAAAGCCCTGCTTCATCATACAAGGCCGTCGCACAAAGGTAGTGAAAACAGCAGATCTACAAGCACACAACGCCTCGCGGTGCGAGGCGTTGTGTGCTTGTAGATCGGCTTTTTTCACTAGTTTTAATCATTTTTAAAATGATAAATGCAAAACGGACGGTTTTGGACATACAAGGTTTTCACCCGACGACGACGAAATATTCATTCAAACTAGAATCGTTAGTTGAGTGAATCATTACATGCCTATCACACACACACGCACACATACACAATTAATACACATACAAAGACGTGTGTAATGTGTACTAGACAGACAGACGGGATGTACCTGTGTTATGACGGCATCTAAACCTCCCTGTCCCCACGCATAGTCCCCTGGATTAGAGTGCAACATCCCCGTCCTGAAAACACACACACACACACACACACACACACACACACACACACACACACTTTATTATTAGACACACTTTCTTATTAGACAGACGTTTTAGGAGAGACAGACAGTAGGACAGCTGAGAGGGAGACAGTGTAGGAGAGACAGACAGTAGGACAGCTGAGAGGGAGACAGTGTAGGAGAGACAGACAGTAGGACAGCAGAGAGGGAGACAGTGTAGGAGACAGACAGTAGGACAGCTGAGAGGGAGACAGTGTAGGAGAGACGGACAGTAGGACAGCTGAGAGGGAGACAGTGTAGGAGAGACTGACAGTAGGACAGCTGAGAGGGAGACAGTGTAGGAGAGACGGACAGTAGGACAGCTGAGAGGGAGACAGTGTAGGAGAGACAGACAGTAGGACAGCTGAGAGGGATACAGTGTAGGGGAGACAGACAGTAGGACAGCTGAGAGGGAGACAGTGTAGGAGAGACAGACAGTAGGACGGCTGAGAGAGAGACAGACAGTAGGACAGCAGAGAGGGAGACAGTGTAGGAGAGACAGACAGTAGGACAGCTGAGAGGGAGACAGTGTAGGAGAGACAGACAGTAGGACAGCTGAGAGGGAGACAGTGTAGGAGAGACAGACAGACAGTAGGACAGCTGAGAGGGAGACAGTGTAGGAGAGACAGACAGTAGGACAGCTGAGAGGGAGACAGTGTAGGAGAGACAGACAGTAGGACAGCTGAGAGGGAGACAGTGTAGGAGAGAGACAGTAAGGAGAGAATTATCATGAACTCTAGTCAACAAACAAGGCCATAGTCAATAGGGCTGTGAAAATGTGCCAAAAATAGCATTCGAATATTCGCCCGAAAATCCACCGTTCGAATAAATTCGAATATTCGAAAATATCGAATAATTCGAAGCATTCGCACTTCGAAGCTGTTTATTCTAGACAGTCGCTTCTATCGCTTTTTTTTTTTTTTACTGTGTGCAGGTCCGCGTTGGTCAGGGACGTGCAAAGAATGTTAAGAGAGGCAGGGGCTGACATTTCTAAAAGGGCCTTTTGGTGGACAATTCTCTGTTAAAAGGGCAGGGGCTCAAGCCCCGTTTGATGTATGTGTGCACGTGCCTGCGTTAGAGCAGAATCGGATCGTCTTGCAAAGCGTGCCTCACTCACAGCAGCTGTGATTGAGTTGAGTTGGAACAGCCACGACATGAAATGAGCAATTATAATCACACCAATGGATTATGTTTTGGTTTGAACAAAATTGGGTAGTCTACAAGAGCAGTGTGAGTGACGGAGGAAGTTTTACCGTTACCGCGTGGCTGCGTGCGGGGAGATTGACTCGGTGAGAGAAGAAATCCATGCTTTTTTATAGTGTTTTCGGTGGAGAAGTCTCGTTGTTGTATGCCTTCCCGTCACTACTAAATGAGTCGCCCGTTTCAGCTCGACTCGTTAATCATTCTGAATCAACGTGAGCCAGTTTAAAAGCACTGTGTGTGCACTGCACTGTGCACTGTCTGCGAGGCGGACGAGTGCATCTCTCCACTCCGACATGTGACGGCCAGTGACAGTGTGAAGGGAAAGTGAAGCAGCTGGAGGTTTATTCTTCGCTGTATGACGGTGTCGCTAAATAGGCACCCTTAATGTACAAGCTCACAACGTAATGAACGTATTGGATCAGAGACGTATTGTGGACTTGTAGATCAACCCACTTTTGCAGCAGCGAATGGAGACTTCTGCCTTGCGAGACCAGCCACCTTTTAACGTTCCATGCGCCCAGAATCTCGCGAGAAGTGCGGTAGATTTGTTTTAATTAAATATAAATTAATTCGAAGCTCCATTTTTTACGTTCGAATATTCTTTTATTGTTAACATTCGAACGAATCTTCGAATATAGAATATTCTTTCACACCCCTAATAGTCAATCAAGTAGACCATAAAGACAACAATGTAGTGATACAAAGACACTAGGATACCAGGTTAACGTCACACCTTGTCTAAACATAACATTTGTGGTGAAGCATATTTAACAGATTCATAATGACAACCATCTCACCATGAGAGGGGAGGAGAACCAGGGACTCCAGAGTTGGCAAACAGACCAGCAAGAAACTGTTGTACAATCCTGAGAGAGAGAGAGAGAGACAGAACACACTGTGTGAATATACTAACAATGAAAATGACACAAATCATTTATATACACTTTATACCCTGATAAGCAACACATGATTCAAGTACTACATGAATAGCATACGTGTGATTATGGCAAAAACATCTACTCAGATATACAAGATATACAAGCTCACAGCGTGGCACCGAGTGCAGCGCTGCGAGCTTGTAGATCTATTTTTGAAAAATCATAAAGATTTGTGCAAATCTTTGAATATATATATATATATAGATTATTTTTTTTAAAGCGAACATTTGTAACTCAAATATTTGCTTCTGTGGGGGTCCCTGATACAATATTTTGAGAAGGGAGTCCATGGCCAAATACATATTATTTTGGGGGTCCTTCACATGAAAATGTTTGAGTACCGCCGACATAGAAACATATCTTTTTCAAAAAACCTTAGAAGGATTCAGAAGACACTTATAGAATCGGGTCAAAATATTCAAAGAATTGCACACATTTTCAAGATTTTTCAAAAATAGCAGATCTACAAGCTCGCAGGGCGGCACTTGGTGCGCAGGGTTTTTCAGTGTTTCTACCGTATTACCGAGGGCGATCCCGAGCACGCATGTGGAAAATATTTCTCCGGTTGTTGTAGCTCCACTAAACAGCGTGTGAATGGACTATGGGCGCTGTGGAAACTGAGCAGCGAGCGGTGTGCAAATCAACATGAGCGCGGAGCGAACGTGACAACAGCCTCCTGGAACGTGGAGCAGCATTTTCCCCCCACTCAGCTCCACTCATATGCTCGGTCCACCACTGAACATGGATATATTGGCCAGTCCTAGTGTGTACTAGGGCATTCACGAATAGTGATTTTTAGTATTCGAATTATTCAACCTCAAAGTATTCGAATATTCGACAGGACTGGCCAAACTGTCAAATATTAAGCAAGCAAGAGGCGAACATTGTGAAAATAGGCGTAATACCTACAATTCCAAGTGCTTGTCAGGGTGGGGGTCCCCAGTTCAAATATGTTTATTTTGGGGTTCAGGGCCTAAAAAGGTTTGAGAACCCCTCGTATAGAGCATTAACAAATTCATCCACCAGGGGCATTGACAACCAATTTTTATGACTTTCCTATCTAGTAGCCAAGTTTTATAAACTATATATGTTTTAAAGAGAAAACAATAAGATCATATAAGCGAATATTCGACTTCGATAAACAACGTTGAATAGTGACTTTGATATTCGAATATTTGGTGAATGCCCTAGTGTGTAGTCTGTGTACCAGTATGCTGTGTGTAGGGGAAGTGGCTGGGGTTACGTGCGGTGCAAGCGTAGGCCTGTCACAACTATTACATAATCGTCGGATCGCAATCATTTGAGGTCATCGCAATCATTTTTGCATAATCGTCAGAATGTAAAAAATAAAAAAGATGAAATAGCAGTTCTACAAGCTCACAATGCCAGAAGGTTCCCAGTTCGATCCCGGGCTCCCCCAGAGTTACTGTTGAAGTGTCCTTGAGACGGTGAACCCCTAATTTCCCCCGATGAGCAGGTTGGTGCCTTGCATGGTTTCCACCGCCATCGGTGGTGTGTGTGTGTGTGTGTGTGTGTGTGTGTGTGTGTGTGTGTGTGTGTGTGAATGTAATGTAAAGCACCCTGTAAAAAGGCTCTATATAAATGCACAATGGATGCACTCATATGGAAATTCTTGGCCGATACCAATGCTTAAAATAACAATTTAGCCGGCCGTTAACCGATACCGTTTATATATTTATTTCCCCCTTCTTTGCAAGGGAAACAAATATACAGCATCTCCATTATAAGAAACAACTGTTCAGAATCTACAGCTTGGTAGGCTGGAGATAACAAATACACCAACATATCCAGTGCAAAATGTATGCTTATCAACAACAGATAAATATAGACTACTGCCATCGGTAAATGTCAGCTTTATTTGCCGATACCGACATTGACCGAAAACGGCAAATATCAGCCGATCATACCGATATCTGTTTGATACTGATGGTGCATCCCTAAAATGGTAAAAAAAAAATATATAAATATCAAAATTAATCGAATCGTGGAGATACATCAATTCACCTTTCATTTGCCGAGCTGCATATCCAGTACCATTTAAACCCTCTATGGTAATATGAACCTGGAAATAATGTACTAGATAGTCTTTTTTCCCCACTCCCTACCAAATCTCTTTGCCAAAAAAATAGCCGATCTACGAGCTCACAACACGTCGCGTTGCGACGCGTTGTGAGCTTGTAGATCTGCTATTTTTTGGCAAACGTTCCGCCCCAGGATAATGGATGGATGGATGGATATTTAGATTATCATGATATCGTAAATGCCATTTCTTTGGTCACAATAATCGTGACATGACATTTTCATATCGTCCCATCCCTATTTATCATTGATATACATATAAACGCGACACTTATGTGAGGGGGGTTCGAGGCTGACTCACCCCTCCACGGCCGGCGAGCGGTCCGGTCTGCTGCTGCCGCGGGACCGGTACCTCCTCTGGGTGTGGAGGCGCGGCGGGCGGCCGGGCCCCCAGTGCTCCCCTCCGGGGCCTCCTCCTCCTCCCAGCTGCAGGCCGCCCAGCGGGGACCCCAGGCCAGCTGGGACCGACCCCCCGAAGGGCCCTCCTCCTCCCACCCCTCCCCCTCCCCCTAGGCCCAGAGCCCCCACAGAGCCCAGCCCGCTCAGACCCCCCAGACCCCCTCCTCCTCCTAGGCCGCCCCCTCCTCCTCCGCCTCCTCCCACGCCAGGGACCCGCGGCTCCGAGTCGGGACTGTCGGCGTCCACCGTGAACGGACGCTCCACGAACAGGAGGTGCCAGAGCTGGAGGAGGAGAGAGACATGGAATAAAGCACAATCCTACAAATAAACAACCTAATGTCTTAGCCTGGCAAGCCAGTCTCTTACTGTGCATTCACTCACTCGTTCCTTCCCACAATATGAGTCTGGACTTTGGGCTATAGGCAGATTGAAAAGTGGGCGGGAGTACTTGCCTTGACCGACAGACTCCTCTAACGAATGAGCGTCGCAAAACATCCAACGTCATCACAGTGCAGCCGCGTCGGAAGAACGGCGAACACATATTTTCGGCCAATGAGCTCCGCTAGCACATACTCACTCCTGTTCCTTTTTAATTGTTGTAATTGATTCCAACTCTGAAATAACTTCACTTATTGCTTGTTTTATCGT
Source organism: Nannobrachium achirus (assembly GCF_963921795.1). Taxonomy (NCBI): domain Eukaryota; kingdom Metazoa; phylum Chordata; class Actinopteri; order Myctophiformes; family Myctophidae; genus Nannobrachium; species Nannobrachium achirus. The sequence continues at coordinate 13,216,912 of NC_137811.1, read as the reverse complement.
TTCAGTGTTAAATGTTACACTTGCTGCATCGAGGGCAGCCATGTTGTTTTGAAAATGCCGCGGCATGTATTCTACGTCACCATCTACACATGGACCAATCCGGGGAAGCTTTTCACTTGTGCAGAGAGCAGTTGAAATGCAGTCACTGATTGGCCCCGGATCATTTTCTGATTACTCATACTCGGTGCCTATAGGCCGAATGTCCAGACCTGATACTGGGGAAGGGATGAGTGAGCACAGTATCGGGCTGGCTTGCCAGGCTACTAATGTCTGTCTGTCCGATGTCTGTCTGATATATACACGCATGCTGACATCACTGATACTAAACAGTGCCCACATTTGGAGATAACTGACATCACTGATACCGCCGCCTGTACTGCGCATGTGTCTCCGCCATGTTAACAGCGACAGCGGCATGTTGAAACAATGCCCAAATTTGGAGATGACTGAGATCACTGCCATGGTAACAGCCACATGCTGAAAAAGTGCCCAAATTCGGAGATGACTGACATGACTGATTTGTCTGGGTTCTCCAACATTACTTCTGAGACTCCTACATTCAATCAGTCATACACTGTGCACTCCTACAACCGAAAATGCACATAATTCAGCGCACATAACTCAAGAATAGCCAATCTACAAGCTTGTAGATAGGCTATTTCCGGTGCATGACATGATCCCATAGAAGACAAGACATGCTGATTTTTATGGAATCCAAATGAGTGAAAATCATGAGAACTTCAATCATGAGGAGACAGGATAAATACATGATGATGATGAGAGGATGAAGAGAGATGAGCAGAAATGGTGAAGAGGAAAGGATTAAGGCACAGAGAAGAGAGAGATTATATTACCCCCTCCATTCCCCAACAATGTGACTCATACCTCCACTCAACCTACTAGACCCTTCACCCTCCTGGCCCCCAAACTGTGGAATAAATTCCAACTTCAGACTCACTCTGTAGCTTCCGCCGTGGTCTGAAGACTCATAGCACTTGCCTACCCTTAATGACCATACATGTAATCTAGATAGCATTTTTATATAGACCGATCCCAGTCCTTTTTCGGCATCCTATCGTACATCGAAGCTATAGTGTGTAGAGATGGACCGATTGCAAATTTCTTGGCCGATACTGATCCACCGGTTTTATGAAGGTCTGACCTGCCAAAACCGTTTTTTTCCCGATACCGATTTCTTTATCTAAGAACTAGAAAATAGGGTTGCTCCAATACCCTTTTTTTCAGGCCAAGTAGGCCTACAAGACATACTTCAATTTGAGTACCAATAAGCTAGAAGACCACTAATGCCAAATCAATCACAGTAGTACCGTCTGGACTAGGCAGGAGGAAAGCAGGTGACGCATGCTTTTTTTCCCTTCTTTTTGGAGACGACATTGACACAGGATTATGGAATATATCCTTACATTGCAAAGGTAATCAGCACCATCTGTATTCTGTAGGCTGCCACTAAGTAGACTGGCTGCTACTTGCTAATGTTTACTTTGGTCACAGGACCAGAGCATCATGCTGTGCAGTGCAGTGCCATAGACACAATTGGCATAAAACGATTCAGCCGGTTTGATATCATACCTGCCGATTTTTGATATTGGCCGATTCCGATGTCCATCCCTAATAGTGTGTATAGCTTCGATGTTCAGATTATTGATTTTTGACACTTACGATTATTATAGTTTTTTACTGAATAGGTTCAATAAATATGAAAGAATTCATTCTAAAGTGAGTGCTGGTGTCCTTGTTGTGTTAGGTTCTTGGTCTCCCATCGTTTTCTTCTTATATTACAATTTCTATGCATTTGATGTATCTTGTGCTGCCCTTGCTTATTGTAAATCGCTCTGGATTAAGAGCGTCTGCTAAATGCCTAAACAGTAAATGTTACCTCTGCGAACTGTGTGGCTGTGTCATCTAATCCGTTGGCGCCGCCCTCCAGGAGACTGAGGGCAACAAGCACAGAGGGGGGGAAAACATTAACATTGGACCACAATGGAAACAAGTCCCCGGGACTTTTTGGCGTTATCCTTTTAACCTAAACGTCTGACTGTACCACATGCTGTTTACATTACTGACTAATGAAGTATTCAATCAATCAATCAAAACATCCACTAGACCAGAGATTCTCAACCTGTGCGCTGGGGACCCACTGGTGGTCCGTGAGGATATTGCAAAAGATATCCCAAATAATTGGCAAAACAATAGGATTTTAATAATATTGTGGTATTTTCATTTTTTTTTAAAGCTTGAACAATGAGTTTTCCCTATGTTAGTTTCATTGATCAATGATCAATGAAAGATTTGCATATTTACCTGCCATACTATGACATAAATTAAGGTTCTATAAAGTTACAAGGTCATTCAGGGGTGGCTTGGATGAAATGGTTCTTTACAGGGGGAACCTGAGACCATTACGTTTGAGAACCACTGAACTAGTTCTCATGATCAAAAGACACACACACACACACACACACACACACACAGTTCTATATTCTTTAAATATCAACCTTGTGCCTTTTAAACTTTGGTGGCTTGAGTGTTTTTAGCGGTTTAATGTTTTCCATTGTAGGCCTGTAATTCTAAGCATTGACACCATAGTTTATATATACTAGCCCTTACCCGTTCAAAGATATGAGCTCCGAAATGATGTGCAGTGTGTGGGTTATGGGATGTGCACTGTGCACACAGTATATGAGGGATGGAAAGTAACTTTAACTGGTGCTTGCATGCTAATATGTAGGAGCATCAATGTAAGAAATACCCGTTCCATTTAACAGCTACAGAGATACTGTGTACCGATCTGCATGATTTTTGGACAACATCTGTAACAGGGCCAGAACCCCCCCCCCCGCCCGCCCGCCCGCCCGCCCGCACACACCCCCCCCCCCCCCCCCCTGTGTGTGTGTGTGTGTGTGTGTGTGGGTTTGTGTGTGATTGTGCATGGCCTGAACAACAGCGCCCCTCCCTTAACATGTGTGGTCACAAAAGGTACTGTAGGCTAAATAGATATAGATACACCATAAAAATGCTAATTGCGACCGTCAGGGAGCAGTTTACTATGAAAACCTCCACCGGCCGTCCGTCCGTCCGTCCGTCACACGTCACACCTTTGTTTGTGTACGGTGTGATGTCATATATCTTCAGTATGACATCACACCACATGTGTACACAAACCTTTGTGTACGTTGCTGTGGCAACAGTCTGTTGTTGCTGGTCTGTTAGTGTACGTTAGCAACCACCTTAGCAACCATGGTTTTACCCTAGCAACCAACTGTTTACCCTAGCAACCAACTGTTTACCATAGCAACCATGTTTTTTTACCCTAGCAACCAACTGGGCATAAAAGGGATTCTGTTAGGGATCTCCATATATGGGCATAAAAGGGATTCTGTTAGGGATCTCCATATATGGGCATAAAAGGGATTCTGTTAGCTGTTAGTGATCTCCATATATGGGCATAAAAGGGATGCTGTTAGGGATCTCCATATATGGGCATAAAAGGGATTCTGTTAGGGATCTCCATATATGGGCATGAAAGGGATTATGTTAGGGATCTCCATATATGGGCATAAAAGGGATTGTATCCCAGATGATGCCCTGTACTTGGGATTTGTTGATGTAAATGTTCACATAGAGTGTAATAATTGGTAAAACAAACTTTTGGCCTATTTGTGGAGATAAGCGACCAACGGTCGCTTATCTCCCGATTAGGGAGTCTTACTGGTATACAGCCTACGATTTGTGAAAGTGACAAACGGGCTTCACAGTTATGTCAGGTGTGTTCATATGCTAATGGTGATGCGATTTCAGATCAATTGCTCCAGCCGCTGAGGAGAAACGCTGTTTCAGACAGACAGACAGACAGACAGACAGACACTCACTCACTCACTCACTCAGACATTCGCAAAATTATAGTTGCGACCGTAGGTCGCACTTACTACAGAAAGCTCCACCAGGTGTAAGTCCACCAGGTGTCAGTGACCGTCAGTCCGTCACAAGTCACACGTCACACTTTTGCCCTGCTCATATCTCCGCAACCGTTGCCCCGATCCATGCCAGATTTTGCACACACACTCCTTACCTGCCAAACTAAAACCTCCAAGGACCCCCGGAGCTCCAGGACCCCCAGGTCCCTGGGGGACCCCCAGATGTAAAAAATGTCCAAATGTGCAAAAATGACCAAATGACCACCCCAACGGGGCTGCTCACGGGGAATTCCCGGGGACCACCGACTCCTTGTGCTCCAGAACGGATGCAAAAGTGGTGGCGCCCCCAGTGGAGGACCCCCTGCCACTGCAGCGCACATAAAATGCCGTAACTTGGGCAAGGAGCGACCGGGAGAGCCGGGGCCGGTACCTATTCGTCCGCCTCGGCGGCGCGGAGACCCCACCCCTCATTTCTCACATGGCCCTCTTCTAGCGCCACCTTCAGGCCGATTTTTGAAAGCACATTTTTGGACACTGCTCCTCCAATTTTTGCCCTAAAATCACGCAAATCGCTACACAGTATGTCTACACTCATGTCATCAACATGGATCCGTCCACATTTTTTGGGGACACTGCTCCCTACTCTTTGTGTATACATGTGACCTACGGTCGCTTATCTCCCGATTAGGGAGTCTTACTGGTATAGATATATATATATACCGGTATATATATATATTCCAGTTGGTGGAACCTACACGTTTCATGGAAAGTTATGCTTTCGTTTTCTGTTCCATATCTGTTCAAGGCCAGGGTCAGAGGTCAGTTCTCACCTGGAGTCTTCTGTTACTTCCTCGATGAAGCCCGAGTCACATCTGGGACAAACGTATTCCTGTGAAGAGAAGAGGGTGCTGATATTAGGCAGGCTGGGCAGCACATCTGACCAGGAAACACAAAATCAGTCCTTGTAAAGGATCTCGTTTTTGGTGGAGATGACTGAGGCACGCCGTCTCAGGCAACCTTGAGCCACATGAGACACCGGCGAGTGACACCGACTCAGCGCCGTTAGAAGTTGTATTCTTTCGGCACCTCCGAGCTGTCCAAGTGAACACAGCGGAGCGCTCCCTACCTCCGGTTCAGCCAATCACAAGCTTCGGTCTTATCTGTACTAGGGTGCCTTTTGGATACACGCGGAAACAACACATACTGTATGAAGGTGTCACGTATTTTTCCGGTTGCAATAATATGCAGCCAATCACAAAAAGCTATGGGAAACTGAACTGAAACAGGAAACCGCAGGGAACAAAAATTAACACAAGCCAACTGAAAATTGGCAAAAAAATATTTCCACTTTTTGCTGGAGGGTTGGGACACTTAACTCATTGACTGCCACAACCCGTGTAAAAACGGAGCACTGAAGAGTTATGGTGGTCCTCGAAATTAAAAGAGTTTGAGAGAACCACCTGTATTGTAACCTAACCATTGTATAGCAGACGAAACAGGTCCAAATGTGATGGAACCGCTACTTCTGTTATAACTAAACAGCTATTTATAATTTGTTATTTTTATTTATTCTTTTTTTTTAAATTTACCTACGAGCTTGGTACGGTAGATTAAAAGTGAGCCAAAACATTAACAGGATAGTTGGCTCCCAAAATCTTTTTATCGGTTACTCCCATCCCATTGAGACTTGAATTCATGGATTTTTATTTGATTTATTTTTTCCACATTCCTATGCCAATAATTTGAGGAGACTCTTTGTGACTCCATAGGGAACCACTGCTGGTCATCAAATTATTGGCTTAGGAATGAGAAAACTTTAATAAAATAAAAGAATATCCATGAAAAGTCTCTGTGGGGTGAGTAATCGATTTTGGGTGAACTATCCATTTAAATGTGTTTCCTGGGAATGATCTGGAAGCAGGTATGCCACTATGCCACCGTCTGCAAACCTGGGATATTACAGTTTAGTGATTAGCTCATGTATTGGCCACCAGGTTAAACCTGGGATATTACAGTTTAGTGATTAGCTCATGTATTGGCCACCAGGTTAAAGGCCCATTCCCACTGGGCCAGATAACAGATAAAAAAATCTCTTTCTCCAGATATTTTTCCATTCAAAGTGGATGGTAGATACAGATAAAAAAAAATATCTGCCACAGATAAAAATATCTGTGGCAGATATTTTTTTATCTGTATCTACCATCCACTTTGAATGGAAAAATATCTGGAGAAAGAGATTTTTTTATCTGTTATCTGGCCCAGTGGGAATGGGCCTTAAACCTGGGATATTACAGTTTAGTGATTAGCTCATGTATTGGCCACCAGGTTTTGATAGAATTGTGACATGCCTAGTGACACAGTGGTGACAGGTTTAAACTGAAGGGAGACATGAGAGGCATGCCTCGGCAGCACGGATACCTGGAGAGCAGGCAGGCAGGTTCAACTACTACATCTGATACAACAGCCTGGCTGACCTACTGACACACACACACGTGCACACACAGAGTACACTTTCTCTCTCACACAGGCTAACATACATGTTCTCTCTCTCTAACACACACGCAGTCTAACAAACATACACTTTCTCTCTCACACGCACACAATCTAACATGCATTTTCATTCGCACGCACGCACACACACACACACACACATTTTTCTCTCCCTCTCTCACGCACGCACGCACGCACGCACACGCACACACACACACACACACACACATTTTTCTCTCCCTCTCTCTCTCACACACACACACACACACACACACACACTAGTGATAAATCACTGCTTAGCTAAGCAACACCAAACTATTTATTGTACACAGACAAGATGAAACTTGGGCGTGTGAAGTGAAACAGGAAGAGGACAACTTTAAGCCAGAAAGTACCATCATCATCATCATCCCACTTTCAATTTAAGAACGAAACTAAAACGGACTACAAGTTGGTAGATGTATATAGTTATGATATGATGATATTGCATGTTATGTTTAAGGTTATGTACTGTATATATAGGTTTGCCAAATACCAAATACCTGAAATTCAAGTAAGGAACACCCGATTGGGCGTCCCTATTTATTCGTAAATTAACACCACTAGACCTTACCCGTTCGAAGATATGTGCTCCAAAATATGTCAAACGCACCCGGTGAAAGTGTGTGAGAGAGAGAGAGAGAGAGAGAGAGAGAGAGAGAAACATTCCTAACTGTGAGAGAAAGGGGTGTGTGTGTGTGGGGCTACAGATCCCATGGCCTGGAGGAACGGACCGTAACCCTGGCAACAGACAGCAGAGTTCAACAGAAGTGGTTAAGAAAACGCTAATTTAAACTGCTTTAATTTGGGAGAAATGAAATTCGGGCTCCGTCAGTGTTGGTATAATGCTAATGGCCAATACCATGTGAACTTTGGGATCAGTTGCTGAAGCGAGTGAATAGATAAACGTAGATAAGCGTGAGCGTTAGAGCGTTAGAGCGTGAGCGTTAGAGCGTGAGTTTGCTCCTTTAATAGTAGGATATTACTTGATCATACACAGTGTCACACAAAAGGGAAACCATGGGGCGCCCGCTGGTCTAGTGGTCAAGGCGCATACCACATACTAGGCTATGATGCCTGCTGGCGTCGCCGGTTTGATTCCCGATCCGGACGACCTTTGCCACATGTCATTCCCCATCTCTCTCCCCATTTCCTGTCAGTCTACTATCCTATCAAATAAAGGCATAAAAAGCCCAAAAAACAAATCTTAAAAAAACAAACAAAAGGGCAACCGGTAGAGTCGCCGGAAAGAAACTCGCAGAGATTGTTATTCTTGTATTTGTTTTACTAAGAATAAGGTTAGAAATAAGAACTTTAGGATTACGCATATCTTTCTGAGGTTAAGATTAGGAATAGGGTTAGGTTTTGGCACCGTTTTACTGAGGTTAAGGTTAGGAATAAGGTTAGGTTTAACCGTTTAGGCATAGTTTACAGAGGTATATATTAAGGATATTAAGGATCAATGGAAAATAACAAATATAAAGCCTTGCCTTACCCGAGTTTCCTTTTAGTTGACATTGTACCAGTGAACTGTACTGTCATGAAACTGTACCCTTTCCTATCCAAAACTTCTAATAAATACCTCAATCAATCAAATGGCATAAACCATCAGCCCATGGCGAGTTTCTTTCCGGCGACTCTTCTGGTATTCCACAAAAGCATCAAATGCAGTAGATCCACAAGCTCGAAACGTGCTGCGAGGAAACATTGAGCTTGTGGATCAGCTAATTTTGAATCCTAAAAAAGTACGAGTGTTTTGGACATATGAGGTTTCAACCCTACAGGGACGATGTGAACCACTTGAACCTCAGCATCCATATGCTGGGCTAGACAAAAAATAAATAAATAGCAGAACTACAAGCTTGCAAATGCAACACCACAACGCGTCGTGAGCTTTTAGATCAGCATTTTTGGGGGGGCAAAGACATTGGTGTAGACAGAAAAAGATCAGTCCAAGACAGTACAAATACAATTCAAGTCCAGTTCACCAAGTCTAGCAGGTTTGAGAATAACAACCTGTAATATAGTATGTATATGACTAGTAAGATGGGGATGTCATTGGACTGATCCCCCAAAAACAAGGAACTAAAGAAATGTATCCCTTATCAGCTCAATCAAGGGACACGTCTTTCAGTTTCCAAACAAGGGACAGTTCTGTGTTTCAAGAGACAGTGTTGGCAACCAGGAACGACAAAACCAAATGAAAGGCGTTCATGTTAGTAGACATGAACGTATGTCTGCGTTCTGTGAAAATAGCCGATCTACAAGCTCACAACGCCTCGCAACTGTGAGCCGTTGTGAGCTTGTGAGATCGGCTATTTTCACAACATGTATGTAATGTAATGTTTACATGTTGTTTACATGCAGTGCTGGCTGTCAAAAAGAAATGCTACTTTCAAAAAACGGACCGCAGCCCAGACAGACTGCAGCACGAAACACAACTCCTTCTGCCGTGTCTTTCTAACGAACACGCAGAAGGTAGCGTTAAAAAGGGGACGCAATTCGACGACACATCAAACAAACAAAAACAAAACAGCAGTCTCGAGACAAGACAGCCAGGGCCCCATAAAATAGCTACAGTTAGCTTAGCTTAAAGGCTAGCGTTCAGCTAGCTGTACAGAAACATGGCGTTTCCCTCCGCCCGGCGGAGCTGACAACCGCGACACACGACAAAACACGACAAGGGGGAAAGAACGCCAGGGACGGCGGGACGGACTGACCGGCAGCTTGGGGTTGACTTCTCCCTTACAGCAGTGGCAGAAGAAGCGATGCGGGGACACCGCTGCAGCCTCCGCCATCTTGGTTCTCCTCAACCCCCCAACTGAACTGAACACAGACTGCTGCTGCTACACGAAGACGTCACGTGATGCTCCCCTGCCTGTCCACACTGGCCAGCGTTGCCAGGGTTTGTGAGAGAAACAAGTAACCAGTTCTATGAAAATAGACTATGGGCGGCCTAACAACAGTACTACTACTACTACTTTTGAATACATCTCCATTCAGAAACATTGCCATTCAGAATATTGACTTGGTGTCACCTAAAACCTAACCTGAAACCCTAACCCTAACCTCAGTGGGGGTATTTCTCAATGGGGATGTGGGGATGTTTCTGAATGGAGGTCTGCCCCCACTATTTAGATAGTTTTGTGCCTTTACGGCCCTGGCACAAATTATAATTTCAAATGGGGGGTCTGTGTGTAGACTATAATGTTTTAATTATTTTCTGAGTGAAACAAACAAACACCTCCATGCGCAAATCGGCGTTGCGCAGCAAGACGCTTTTTTGTTGTTGTGTTGTAGGCTACTGTGTGTGTGTGTGTGTGTGTGTGTGTGTGTGTGTGTGTGTGTGTGCGTGCGTGCGTGCGTGTGACGTCAGACCTGTCCAGCTGAGCTCAGTACTGTGACGTCAGTGAGAAATGTGTTGAATTCCTGCGCAAATCGGCGTTGCCACTTTGTTGAAGACTGTCAGTGTGACGTCATGCCAGCTCAGAGGCCTACAGCAGGCCTATATAAAGGATGTGGACATTGAGGGAGAGACATTGAAATAGCAATGGAAGCCGACATGTTGACCTGGACGTTGGCATTGAGCAGTGGACCAAAGAGATGCGGTCATGCTGCTGTGGCAGTGGGACACAAGGTGTACTGCTTTGGAGGCGATTATTTCAGGGAGACCAACATGGGTCAGATTGAGGTGCTCATCTTCGACACAGAGACCCTGGTCTGGATGAAGTTGCCCATAGTGCCAACTGGAAGTGAAGAAAGTCCCCCCTCAGTACGCTGGTGCCACACAGCTGTGCGGATAGACAATATCATCTACATCTGGGGGGGCATTACCAAGACAAACACGTACTGCAACGTGCTTTATGCATTTGACGTCAACACCCATCGTTGGTTCAAGCCCAAGACTACTGGGACTGTTCCAGAAGCAAGGATCGACCACTCAGCCTGTGTTTTGGGGAAGGACATGTATATCTTTGGAGGATTTAATAAGCGGACCGGACATACCAGTGACATCCACAAGTTGGACACCACCACCATGGTCTGGTCTTCAATTAACACCAGTGGCACTCCACCACCTGTTTCAGAACATCGCTATGCCACCATCTCCTCCACACCCGTTTCAGAGTTTCAGTCTGCCACCATCATCGGGACAAAAATGTTTGTATTCGGGAGCCATGGCGACCAGGTCAAGGACCAGTACAATATCTGTGTGTTTGACACAGAGACCAACCACTGGAGCACAGCTTCGGCACGTTTTCTTCCAGAAGAAGAAAGTGAGGGCCATTCAGTCTTTGGCTACCATGGAGATCATTCAGCCTTTGCCTACAATGGAGAGCTGTACATATTTGGTGGCCGCAACTTTCGTCTGCGTCAGACCTTCAATGGTCTGTGGAAATTCAATCCAGAGACCCTCTACTGGAAGAAGGTTAAGCCCAGGGGGGAAGGTCCGTGCATGATGTCTAGGATGTGCAGCTGTGTGGTGGGAGATCGTGTCATCTTCTTTAGAGGATACACACTCCAAGATGTCCACAACCTGTACATGTTAAACTTATAGGTCCCGGTCAGAAGTACGGGTCTGGAGCAGTCAGGACTCCGATACATCAGGAGGGGAAACAGCTGGTAGCCATGTCTGACAACAGCATGAAGAATTAACAGGAGTGTTCTCGTAACCAGAAATTCCACTAAGAAAAGAAAAAGAAAATCAACTAGCCTAAAGCCTCGAACAGAGTCGGGTCCGCGGTGTAGTGCGGTGCGCGGTGGCGGACCCGACTCTGTTCGAGGCTTTAGACGCCTCAGGGCGACAAGCGACCTCGCCCTTTAGGCGACCAGTTCCCCATATATGAAGTCCTGTTAAATATAGGCTTAATATTGATGACATCAGGGATCTCCATATATGGGCATAGAGTGGTTCCCATGACATCACAACATACAATCCCTTTTATGCCCATACATGGAGATCCCTGTCTGAACCAGCCACACCACTGTGATGTCACCTGTTTATGCCCATATATGGAGATCCCTGCTCTGAGTATCTGACATCACTTTGATGTCACCTGTGATGTCACAGTGATGTGTCAGGGGAACCACAGTGTCAGGCGTTACACGTAGACGGACAAGCTGTGCCGGTTCTGACAGTATAACTGTGACCTATACGGTCGCAACCAACTGCGATCCCACTAGAAAAAGAAGCCATGTCTCCCCTGTGAAATGCTGATGTCACACAAAAAAACACACGCACAAATCACAAAAACCATTACAGGATTCCATATTGGCCTACTGGCAATTCATAGAAATTCTAATGATAATAAAGACCACATAAAAAGTATAGGCTTGCAGTAGGCCTATTCAAAATGTTGAGCCTTGATAAGGCATAATTAGTCTAATATTGCAATTGGGGGTTTTAAATGATAACAGGAATATGGCACATTAGCCTATTCATGAGGGGTTGTTCCTGCAGGTGTGGCATGGTGGGATATTAATTGATCCTGGCATTCTAAATGAGGGTACAGAGATGGGGTTTAGGATCCCATAAGTTAATTTAGGAACATTTTGAGGGTGGGGTCACTGGGGGAAATTCTTAGAATATAGTTTTATTGATCAGAGATTAGTTTTTCTGATAATTAATTTAAAACTCACTTTGGAGGTGTGGAATGGGTCTTTAATAATAATAACTAGTTAGACGCCTTAGGGCGACCGGCGACATGCAACCTGGCCAAGGTCGTGCCAATTCTTGGCCATCTGGCCAGTGATGTATCGGACCTGTTGCATGTGTGTGATGTCAGAACATGCCCATATATGGCATTACCAAATATGGGCATTCCCAGATATGCGACTAATATTGATGACATCGGGACAGGGATCTCCATGTGGGCATAAAACGGACAAGGACGTTATTAATTTGCAAGTGTGACTCATGATGACATCACAATCTCCATATATGGAAACAAGCCCAAACAAGCAAATTCACTTTAGAAACCATGCAGGCCATAACTACACTTTAGAAACAAGCCCAAACAAGTAATTACACTTAAGTTAAGAAACAAGCCCAAACAAGTAATTACACTTAAGTTAAGAAACAAGCCCAAACAAGTAATTACACTTAAGTTAAGAAACAAGCCCAAACAAGTAATTACACTCTGGAAACAAACCCAGAAATTCATATAAGAATAAAATAAATTATAGTGCCGGAAAATACTCGATCTGAATAAATAAATCCTAAAAACTAGAAGAATTCATGTCGTAAATATAAGCACCATAAAGGAAAAACAAGCCCAAAGTCGCCTATAATAAAAAGACATGGCAACACTACCTCCTGCCTCTGCTGGTTGACGCACGCCGTGCGTCATGACGTCACGGTGCTTGCCCCGGCATGCAGCGCGCGGTGTGTGTTGTGTTCGTCGCCTGTGTGATGATGAGGAGCGAATGAGTCGCACGTGTTATTAACTTATTAAACGTTCATTAATTACATACTACATAAAGGTTGGTTCCCTTATCTTGTAGTTGTATTACCTAACCGTATGGTTAATTAGCTGTCTGTTCTTGTAACTGACTGTTTAGTTTCTAAATGCCTTGTGGTCAGTGGTTAGTTTAACTGTCTGTGTGATGTTAAACTGTCAGTCAACTGCTGTGTTAAGTCAACAGTCTTTCAGTATGGTTAATTAGCTGTGTGCTGATTAGTCAGTATTTCAACAACTTTTACACTTCCATGGGTCCATTTGGTTCCATTTGTACGCTGTCAAGAGTTACAGACTTGTATGGGTCCATTTAGACCCTCACAAAGGAACACACAGAGTCCCTGGAATCCACTGACTTAACTGTCTGGGTTATGTTTAGTGGACTGTCTGTTTAGTTAACTAAAGTGTCTTGACTTAGCAGTCTGATCTGTGTAGTTATTTGTCTGCTTTAGCCAGGGGTCTTCAAGCCAGGGCCAACTGGCTTGAAGACTTATTTACATTACACTGTAATGTATAAAACTGTTGCAGATTTGTCTTTGATTTCATATATAGCTTTTTTGTTGACTGTCATGATGTGTCATGACTCATCAGCCTTGTGTAAATCAATGTTTTTGTGATTATTTCAGACATTTAATCACTTTAATCAAAAAAGGATTTAACGCCCCCCACCTATAGTGACTTTGAGGACCCAGTAGCATTTCCGGACCCCCTGTTTAAGACCCTTGTGCTTAGCAATGATAGTGAAATATGGAAATAATAGACATGATGCAGGTTGCATAATTGTTTAATAATCTAATGTTGCATCATGCAACATTACATTATTTAAAAATGTTTGGTCAGTGCTTATCAACATGTGGTCCAGGGGAACCCTAGGGGTCCTGGACGGGATTCCAGGGGTCCCTGACCCTGACTAAGTGATTGACAGTTTATGTTCACCATTATTTTCAGTGTTGACTGTCACAGGTAAGGCCCAGCTTTGATGGGCTGCCAGTGAAACTAGCTATTTGAAGTGGACCTCAACCCTGTAATTGGGTTGTTTTTCCGATAGCAGTTAGTATCAGAAAAGCTGGTATCTGTATCGACAATACATCCATTTACATACAACTATGAATTATAAATATATAACTTGTTGGTGCACATTTATTAATGTTTTATAATTTTTTTTCCTGCAGTGGATCAGTGGTTATCAAACCTTTTAATTTCAAGAATCCCCATAACTGAGAGTGTATAATTAGAACCAAATGGACCCTTAAGGCGTCCATTTGTTCGAATGTCCTCAAATAGAAATTGTTTTGTTCAAACGGTAAATATCCAGCAGTGGTGTGATGTGGATTTTTTTCCTCTATTTTAATGATGTCACGTGCACGTGTGCGGTGCTAGATATACTGTATTCAACACACGTGATGGAAAACATTTCTTTAATGTAATTACATTTCTTATTACAGGTATTTAGTTACATTGTTAATTTGTTGTTTTTATTTTAGTTTCTATGAATTCGTTTTTAGTTTTATATAAAATACCTTTACGTAGACTCACCCACACTACATACATACAGTAAGTAGCCTACTTAAAATATGTAGGCTACTTGTGTGTGGGCTTTAGGCAGGCGGGCAGGCGTAGCCGTAGGCGTAGCCGACTAGCCGTAGGCGTAAAACAAAGTTTCCTTTGGATACCTATGCTTTGGGCGCTCGGCTTGGACTTTTCTTCAGTGGCTGTGGCGCGGTGGTCGGCATTGTAGATACCAGGCAGGCCGAGTAAACACTGCAGAGAATAGAATACTAGCCGAACGTCGTAGGTGAGGCACGTGTGCCTGAGTATTGTTTTGCAAAGTAGCCAGGTAGGGGGATTGAAGTGTTGATCTGCCAAGCTGCATGTCCTGTACCATTTAAACCCTACTCTATTGGTAAAACGTACTTATAATATACGTACTTGATACAGTCTTTTTTTCACTCTCTAGCACTCGCATGAAACCCGATTTTGAGATTTTGAGGTGGTTTGGGTTTGCTCAGGAAACTCTGAGAAATCTTCCCTTTCCAGATTTTTCCTTAACATACAAGCAAAGTCTTGATTTTTTTCTACCATTTGAGTCGTTTTGTAAATAATATGAAATAAAATGTTTTGAGTGTTTCCTGAGCATTCTAATTCCATTTCTAAATCTCAAAAACAGGTCGAAATGACCTGTTAATCATGCCAGTGCTAGTCTCTACCAAATCTCTTTTCCAAAAAATAGACGATCTACAAGCTCACGTTGTGACACGTTGTGAGCTTGTAGATCTTCTATCTTTTGGCACATGTTCCGCCCCAGGATAATGGATGTTGGGGATATTTCAATTATCGCGATAATATCGCAATAACGATTTCTTTGGTCACAATAATAATCGTGATATGAAATATCGTTCATATCGTCCCATCACTACTACTGACCATCCATTTGCTCTCCTGTGCTCCTGTGTGCAGAGATGACGGTCCAGGAGGCGCGGCTGTGTGGCCTGCTCCTGCAGGAGCACTTTGGGGAGGTGGTGGAGAAGGTGGGCACTCACCTGCTGAGGAGCGGAGCGCAGAACCTCCGCACCATCGTCCACGAGACCGGCACCCCTCTGGACCTGGTACTGTTACCGTCTTCTTTACAAAGCTCTATGAAACCCTGAAGGGCTGTCCATAGTCCATACTCCAATACTCCATACTGTCTCCAACCACTGAAGTTATCATCGGAAAGATCTGGTTCAACTACAAAATGACGTCACTTGCAGTCGGAAAAGCTGCATGTCGGAAAGTCGGACCTTTACGACAAATGGTTCGGTGGTCGGAGACAGTATGGACAGCCCTTAATGGTCTCGGATATTTCACATGAAAGTAAAATGTTAAAGCCTCAGTCTGTGATTTCTTCACCTGGTTGGATGTATGTGGAACAGTGTTCGGAATTTGAACTGGGGACCCCCCAACATAATTATATTTGAACCGGGGACTCCCACAACATAATCATATTTGATCTTGGGACTCCCCCAAAATAATCAGTGTGGTTGCCCCGCAGCTCAACCAGACTATAGTTCTTGTCTAGCTTTCGCATCATCTGATGTAACCGTTTTCTCTAAGGGTTTTCCCATTGAAGAACTTGTCTGAGTTACTCATTATCTGCTGTAACCCTTCACCCAGACATCGTGATGTCATCCTTTTCACCTCATCTGATTGGCTCCCCATTAGAGTCAATGGCAACCACACTTGCAATTTCCAATTGCGTCTTTCTAGTTTGTCCTGTTGTTGTTGACATTGCTGTCAGTTCCCACCTGATGTTGTGTGGGAGTCCTGACCGCTCCAGACCAAGCTGAATAACTGCTAGCTTGCATAACGTCTTCAGACTAGGACTTAAGTGTAAGATATGTAAGACGAGTGCTCCTCCAAAGAGGATGACACGATCTCCCACAATGCAACTGTACATTGTACCCAACAAACACAGGCCTTTCCCCTTGGGCTCAACCTTCCTCCAGGAGCAGGTCTTGGAATTGAATTTCCACAGATCATTGAACTTCCGTCTCAGACCATAGTTGATGCCACCACATATGTACAGCTCTCCATTGTAGGCAAAGGCTGCATGACTGTGACGTTGTTCTGGAAGAATCTGTGCAGAAGGTGTGCTCAGCCAACAGTTGGTCTCTGTGTCAAACACTCTGGTGTTGTTTTCCTCGTGCCCATTTCGCCCAAATACAAACATCTTTGTCCCGATGATGGTGGCTGAGTGACGTGATGAAACAGGTGCGGGAATGCCACTGGTCTTAATTAAAGACCAGACCATTGTGGGAGTGTCCAACCTGTAGGTGTCATTAGTGAGTCCAGTCAGATGTTTTTTTCCACCATGGATAAACATGACCTTCTCCAAGACACAGGCTGAGTGGGAGTACCTCTCCTCTGGAACAGTTCCAGAAACCTTCGGCTTGAACCATCTTTGAGTGTCGACATCGAATGCATAAAGAATATTGTCCCCGCCCCCTGTGACGGTAAACCAGGCGTCATCATCAACTTCTGTCTTGCAATTCACAATCCCTCCCCAGATGTAGATGATTTCATCTATCAGTACAGCTGTGTGTCTGTAGCGCATGGAGGGAACCTCAAGGGAATATTCTCCTCTTCCGGTGGTCACTGGGGGCAACGTCATCCAGCACAAAGTCACTGTGTTGAAGACATGCACATCAATCTGGTCCTTGTTGTTGTAGGTCTTCTCGTTGTAGAAGAACCCTCCAAATGAATACACCTTATCCTCCACCGGTCCAACAGCACAACCAACGAAGTTGATTGTCGGTGGTCCTCTTTTCAGAGGCACGGACCAAGTCAGCATCTCTATCTCTCTTGGTATGTCACCAACTCTAGCAGTCCTGTTCTCTCAACGCCTGCAGCCCACCGTCGTAATATGTCTCTCGTTCTCTCTAGATGTGAGCAACAACTTATATAAGCTCTGGTCTGATGTCACTCACAACACAAACTGATGTCATGCACGTGTTTGTGCAGACTGTTCTCTACTGTCTTCATCATACTAATATTCATTTATGTATTAATTCATTTTACCCTTGTGATTACTCCATGTTTGCATATATGGAGACTGGATGGTGAAGTGACAATTTAACTACTTCTCTATAACAACGTATAGGTGTTCCAGGTCTAAATAAAGTCTTGACTGTGTGTGTGTGTGTCCAGGTGAAGAAGTCCCTGTGCGTGCTGATGCAGCACGGTACGTGCCGCTTCAGCGTGGGCCGGCGGGGCCCCGGGGGCCCCGTGGAGTACCAGGCGCTGGGCGAGCGCGTCCTCCGCATCCTGCGCTACCCGCGCTACATCTACACGGCCAAGACGCTGTACGGAGACACGGGGGAGCTGATCATAGAGGAGCTGCTGCAGAGAGGCCACATGACCATGAGCAGCACCGTGAAGACAGTGGCAGACCGCCTCACACTCAACATGGAGGGTAAAGAAGACTAGTGGCTCTCAGAGTGGGCCATATATAAATAATATGTTTTATGTATAAAGTGCTTCTTGAAACGTTTTACACAAATGTACATATCATCGTTGTCGGGTGAAAACCCTGTATGTCCAAAACCGTTTTAAAAGTGATTTAAACTAGTGAAAACAGCCAATCTACAAGCACACAATGCCTCGCGCGGCGAGGCGTTGAGTGCTTGTAGATCTGCTGTTTTCACAAATGTTGTGTGACGGCCTTGTATGATGAAGCAGGGCTTTGCTTTGCGAAAGAAAATTACACATTTGAAACTTGGAGATACGAGGTTTCTGCCCAACAGTGACGATATGATGATCTCTTTTGTTCTTTGTTTGCTCTTTTTTGCACTCTCTTGTTTTCTGTCATTTCTTTCTTGTTATTATCTGTGCTGCTGCATTGTCTGAAGGAAGTCAAACTAAAATTAAACATTTGTAAAAAGGTTTTACTCTTATCTACCTGTAGCTACACAAGATGTAACAATAAGGTTCAACCTTGAACAGTTACAAAGGGCTTTACAGAAAGGATAAAAAAAAGATAACACTAGATAAAAAACTATAAAATAGTCTAAGTTAACATCAATAAAACAGGAACACTGGCATATATTGTTGTTGCTGTCAGAAACCATTTCTCTATTTTTGAAGAAAGAACATTAACTGAAACTCCTTTTTTGCTCTATCTGTTCCAATATTGAACCAATGAAGCACCCATTTCCTGCAAACTCCAGACAGTGAAGACATGCCACGGCGTAGTATGAATGAAACGTGGTGCTTTTTCTTCCAGAGGGGAAGAGCATGGAGTACAGCGAGGTGACCACGGCCTTCTCCAAACTGGTGGAGACACATTTCCTACAGCGCTGCCCCCCGGTGTCGGAGAAGGGACCCGCGGTCTCCAGCGAGGCCTCCAGCGCCCCGACCGTCCCGGGCGCCAAGGCGGCTCCGGTCAGCTCTGTCCCCGACACCCCGGAGAGCTTCCCCGACTGCTACAAGGTGCCCGACGTCAGGCTGGTCGGCCGCGGGAAGCGGCGGCGCTCCAGCGACGACGGGGACGAGCAGAGGAACGGGAAGAAGGCCAGGGTGGAGACGGAGGTGGGGGTGGAGCGGTGTTTCCCAGTGTATGAATGAATGAATGAACCGTTGTGAAGTGCCTTGAGCACATGGAAAAGCCCTGTAAATGCAGTTATTTCTTTCCCTGCACTTTGCACAAAATCATTCATCCACAATTTCCTCATTTCATCCACAATCTGAACATACAGATCCAACTTCTCATACAGAAAACATTTACGCACATTTCCTCTATTCTCATTTACACACATTTCCTCTACTTATTATATTATATTATATTAGACTCCGACCAATGAGAATTAGAAATTGAAAAAGTAAACGATTGAACAATAGTAATGAATTGAAACGGATAAGAAAATAGGAAAACATTTCTGTCTGTCTGTCTGTGTGTCAGATTCATGGAGATGAGGGAGTCTACTGGCAGGTGAACATTGAGCGCTTCCATCTGCACTTCAGAGATCAGGCCATCATCAGCGCTGTGGCCAGCAAGCTGGACCAGGTGACTGACACGCACGCACGCACGGCACGCGCACACACACACACACACACACACACACACACACACACACACACACACACACACACACACACACACACACACATAAATCTAACTTTTAAACGTGTAATCCTCCTAACCCCAACCTGAATCCTTTCTTATTACTTGCGCCAGCAGAGTGCGCTAGTACTGCGCTCTGTGTTTCTGTCGCATCAATCAGGGACCATCATTCCTCAACAGCCATTGAGCGACCAGCATTCTTGGGGACGTCACAAGTGCGACATGATATAAATAACGAGGCGCGCTCTGCTGGTGCTATTTAGGCCATACATGGCAACGAGTGAAGTGCACCTCGACAGAGTGCAGTCTAGTTGTAAACTTATTCCTAAAAATATGTTGTAATGTTTAAATATGTTGTGAAAACAAACAGTATTACACACACACACACACACACACACACACACACACACACACACACAGACACTGTAAAAGTATTGAATCACACTGCATTCCTTCCCGTCTGTAGTGACATTCTGGAGTTACTCAGTGTGTGTCTCCTGCGTTCAGACCAGCAGTGAGATCGTCAGGACCATGCTGAGGATGAGCGAGGTCACCACCCCGCCCGGCGCCGTCTGCACGCAGGCCCTGTCAGCCAATGAGATCTTCCGCTCCCTGCCGCCAAACTACAGCATCAGCAGACCCATCCTGGACCAGTACCTCACGCTGCTGGTGGACGACCCGGTAAGACCAGTTGACCTGCAGGAAGAGAAGATAATATAGGGTGCTCTGGTGGCGCAGCGGTAAAGTCCCTGCTCACCACCACGGAGGTCGTGGGTTCGATTCCCCCGTGGTTCGTCAGGCTTTGTCGGGCGTCTGTGCGAACACAATTGGCTCGTGTTCAGGGCGGGGAAGCCGGGGGGAGGGTGATATTAAAGCAATATTACCAGGGTTCCCACGGTCATGAAATTCCTGGAAATATTTTGAAATAAGACAAATATTTTTCCAGTACTGGAAAGGTTTTGGAATTGATCAAGGGTCCTGGAAGGTCCTGGAAAAAATAGCTATGCATTGTCTTTGGTTATTGATTTTGTTAATACCTCTGAAATGACAAATTAAACATTGGCCAAATTGTCAAATATTAGAGGCAGAAATTGTGAAAATAGCCGATCTACATGCTCACAACGCCTCGCGCTGCGAGGCATTGTGAGCATGTAGATCTGCTATTTTCACAATAGAAACATGTTATACTTATACGTATTTATAGTTAAAATTTATATATATATATACTTGTAAAAGTGAAAAGTATGTTGCCTACTACTCTTACAAGTGCACATTTTATTCAAAAAGTGACTTAACCATCGTGGTGTTGTGTGTTTTAACAGATGGAGTTTGTGGGGAAGGCAGGTGACAGTGGAGGAGGAATGTACGTCGTCAGTATCCTTTATGTCTGACACAAACACTGTGATTTTATTTATTGTTGGTTGTTTATGTCTACATTGGAACCCAAGAACAAAACCGCGCCATAGAGCCTTGCTGATGCCATGTGTCTCCATACCCATTGTTGGATAGACCACCAATGATTGTTTTTGTTTTCATTAATATTAATATTTTCTTTTTTTAAGTAATATAATTGCTGATATATGGGCCAGACCAATATACAGTATGTCAGGCTCTATTGGACACACACACACCAACCCTGGGAATCAATGTCATATATGTATATGTATGTCATTATATGCTCAACTTAAACTATATACTACTGTTGCAGGGTCTATTCGATCTTCAAGCTCACAGCATGTCGCAACTCAAGTATTGTAAACTTTTAGATCGTCTATTTCAATGTCAAGGACCGTGTAGCAATTTGTGGGCCTACCATTTCTACAGTGTCCTCACCAGAGGTGCAATAATCTGTTGTTTATGGAGTTGTTACTTAACTTTCTAAAACGGCTAGTTCCATTCCTTGATTCTGATTGGCTGGGTGCCATGGTATACCTGAGACTGTAACCCATACCTTGAATCAGTTTATATCAAAGCCAGGTGCGTTATTCCTTTCCACTGTGCCGTGAGGCTGAACTAGAGAAGCGAGCGTTTGATTTCCCCTCAAATCCTGCCGTGCGGGTGCTTCTAAGCACCGCCCGCATGCATAGGACAGTGACTGAATGGCTCCGGGCGGGGCTTGTAAAGGCAACAAGCGCCCTCTATTCTCCAGGCACCACTCGGCTGTTTAGCTTAGGTTGCTATGCTAGCGTTTTTGATGTGATACATAGCAGCTAAATCTGGATGAAAATAAACATGTGTATGGATCGAATATGGTTCTTAACATGAGACTGATCTAACACAAGTGTTGTTTCCCTAATTTTTTGGCAAAAAGAATGACGTGACTTTGTAAACACACACTGGCAAGTCCTGTTCCTGCTGGTAAACGCAAGGAAATGTCTCTTCCTGGTGGCGGAGAAGTGTACTTTTTTCTTTAAATAATGCAATGCTATGATTTTCATGTTGCAATATTGTGACCGTTTTAGAAAAGCAATAAGCCACGCGAGGCTTGTGGTTACCGGGGGAGTATACACCGGCTGAGAGGGTCGGAAACACTCGGCTGACGCCTCGTGTTTCCCAACGCCTCTCAGCCGGTGTATACTCCCCCGGTAACCACTCGCCTCTTGTGGCTTATTGCTTTAGTAAACTACTGTATTTGAAGTTTGTTTTCCTTCATGACCCATTGATCAGACCTTCACAGAGCACTGGCCAACCTTGCCAGAGCTACACTGGAGTCTGTTGTACAGGAGAGGTGAGTGAATGATTGAGTGAATTGTTATTATTGCATCTTGTCCCAAGACCCATCCCTTACAAGAATAATAAGACACACACACAAAAAAAAAGAAATTAAACCAAGTTACATTCACTTCTCAATCATTGAAAGCTGCTCTTTAGGCACGATTTTTACCAAGGGCCAAGGAAACGTGTATTAACTTTAGAGCTCAAATAAAAATAGCCTATGTTCTCCATGCTTTCATGTTTTTTGTGTGTGCGAGTGTGTGTCAGCTAGCCTTATTAAATAGGCTTGGAGAAAGAAAAAATAACCTGACTCGTGGTCACATAGAACGTTATTGTTTTCAGCAGGGTCTCCACGTCAAACAATGAATCATTAACTTCAACCAATCAACGTGCCCTCAGGTTTGGTTCCAGATCGGCGCGTATCTTCCGCCTGTTGCTACGGAAGCGCCACCTGGAGCAGAAGCAGGTGGAGGACTTTGCCATGATTCCAGCGAAGGAGGCCAAAGACATGCTGTACACGCTGCTGTCTGAGAACCTGGTCCAACTGCAGGTTAGGGCTGTCACCTTTAGGACATTTTACTTGACGAGAGATTGTCAGATTTGTCACTCAAATAATTGCGATTAATGATTTAGTTGTGCTTTTGTCGTTGACAATTACATTTAAAAAAAATTAAAACACATTTTTGAACACTGCTCCTACAGCTTTTGCCCTAAAATCACACAAATCGCTACACAGTATGTCTACACTTATCTCATCAACATGGATCTGTCCCATATAGCGCCACCATCACTCTGATTTTTTTTAACACATTTTTGGACCTAAAATCACGCTTATCTCTCGATTAGGGAGTCTTACTGGTCATAATGAAAGTGGAGATGCGACGCGTTGTGAGCTTATAGATCTGCTATTTCCACTATTTTTGAAATATATGAACAGTGAACATGATATGATATGATATGAATTTTCAACATGGAAACAATTATGACGATTATGACAACATAATTACGATTATGTCAAATAATCGCGACTGCAGGTTCTGTCTCTGTCTGAATGCGTCCCTTTCACATTGCTGCCGCTGTGCTTCTCAGGAGATTCCCAAGACTCCAGACCACGCTCCCTCCAGAACCTTCTACCTGTACACCGTCAACCAGCTGTCTACAGCCAGGATGCTGCTGCAACACTGTTACAAGGTACAGCACCTCCACTGCTATGGATGCATGGGTGTAGGGAGGTAGACATTGATAGAGGGATGGATGGGTGGCTGAGTGGATGGACCGAAGTTTGAGCATTCCAAGATTGTTTTCCCCCCACATTTTAATTATAATAATAGACTCCCAAACTTCATTCTTTCTTTTTCCTTTATTTATTCAGGGGAGCCCATTGAGAGCAAGCTCTCCTTTTCATGGACACCCTGATCACATCATAAAAACAGCACAAGCAATGAAAAATAACACAATAGGCAATCAAATCACAGTATAACATTACAGATGCAAAAAGTAAATAAATATACAGTATATAGTTCTTATACAAAACATGTACAGTCACTATGCAGTTTGCCCTCAAGAAGCATTTTAAATGTACCTATTGAGACCAATCGAACCAGTTTCAGAGAGTCCTGAAGTGTATCCCACTTGTGTGGAGCATAATACATGAAGGCATCTTTCCTTGCTCACTGTTCATACAGGTATATCTAATGAATACTTGTTCAACAGCTCTACTGTAAGTATATGAGTGTCCTCTGTGAGTAACATTTTGCTCCCTTACAGACAGTGGCAAACCTTATAGATCGACGCCTGTTTGAAACCAAAGAGAACAAGTGAGTGAAAACAGTTTTATAATGAATTTAATGAACATTATCCTGATGTGGGTTATGTTTATTTGAACTGTCTGTCAATTAGTACAGCTTCATTAGCATTTCCAAAGATGATTATTGTTCTTCCTGGTCTGCTTTTTTGAAAACCAAAACAGTGTCCCTGCCACTCATTTCAAACAGTCTGTAACTGGGATGGCTAGGATCCAGCTGTCCAGGCTGGGGTTGAATCCAGGGTTTCTGAGCTCGATGTAAAGTCTGGAGATAAGGAAGAAGTTGCCAGCACTCAAGGAATCTCCTTTTTACATGATTTTTATTTACCTCACTGGGCAAGAATGAACGGACGCGTTTCGACCGTGTAGGTCTTCTTCAGCGTTATCAACTTTTATTATTGATAACGCTGAAGATTATTGAAAACGCGTTCTTCCTTGTCTCATGTTATTTTGAGCCGTGCACCGAAAATATTTCAACTAAATTGGAGTGTTGCGGGCTTTCTGCTTTATTGCAAGCACCTTTCTCTAAAAGTCTGGAGATAGACTATGGTGTTGAACATTTATAAACAGCATTCTCACATCTTCATAGGAGGGGCAGGGGCAGGGCGCTGATTAGATGGCCAAGTGGTTATGGCGTCTAGCTGCGAACCGCATAGGCTTTGATGCCTGACAGCGTGTCCCGGGTTCGATTCCCGATTCCGGCACCATCCCCGGCCCCGATTCTCTCCCTATTTCCTGTCTCTCTCCACTACACTATCAATAAAAGTGGGAAAGCCCTGCTCACCATGGGATCAGAGCTACGAAACACCTTTTATAACCGAGAGACTACGGTAGCTGATTTATAGCTGGAGGAGGCTTTACCCTCAGAAGAGGATTGATTGTATAACTTCTCCTTCTGAAGAGTACATGGATTAGATCCTAGATCAGTGGAAACACAATATTGTGATCCTAGAAATGGCAGGGAAGGAGTATGTGTCAGATACTGTTACTCCATGGGTAGGCAACCTTAGGTATTGGTGCCAACATGGGCACAGGGGAGGGTGATTACTGGTACACTGGCATAAGGGTGAGAGAGAGGTTTTTCCTTTGTTTAAATAAAATATATTGAAAGTCTAGTCAATTACATTAAGACCCCTCACATCTGACATCCTGCACATATTCAAACATTCAAACTCTGAACTCTGACTGAGGGGGGAGTCTGGGAGATGCATTGGTGGGGTTATTGCTTCGAGTCTAATGATTGTTACAATGTCCTAATGTGAAAATAAATATGACAAACGGAGAATAACGGTCGTTAAGTATGTGTACAAATCAAAATCGGTTCGACATATTTTTGTTTTGATGTGATGATAATAAAAAAGGTTGCCGACCACTGCTGTACTCTGATTGGCCGTGTCTGATTCGACAGGCGTCTGCTGGAGAAGTCCCAGCGAATCGAGGCCATCCTGGCGTCCCTGCAGGCCAGCGGGGCGGACGAAGAACAGCTGCAGGAGGTGAAGGAGATGATCACCGCACCGGAGGAGCAACAGCTGGAAGCTCTGAGGCATCACATCAACAAGTATATACCATACTACAGTATTGTTGTCGGGTGGAAACCTTGTATGTCCAAAAAAGATTTAAACTAGTGAAAACAGACGCCGTTTTTACTAATTTTGTGCTACGTTCTTGTATGATGAAGCAGGGCTTTACCTTACGAAAAATAACGTACAAATTTGAAACTTGGAGATACAAGGTTTCTGCCGGACTGTGACGATTTTTGTATGGATGTATTTATTAAGAATAGATTGACATGGAGGTTTTGCTGTATTCATTCATGCATTCTTGCTGTTTTTAGGAGAAGCGTGTTTCGTTTTATTTTATTTTTTATTATTTGTTTATGCTGCTTGCAGGAGGAAACATAATGACAAATTAAGCAGTCTTGAATCTTGAGTCTTGCTATGCAACACAAATCAACAACATATTACACCACAGTACTAAAAAGACCTCTATATCTCCTCCCTGTCCTGTGTTTCTCTCTCACTCTCAGGTTGGATTCCACAGAAAACCAGGTGGATGAAACCATCTTCCTACTGGAGTCCTACGTCTACTCCACAGCTACAGCCGCACGCTGAGACACATCACAACCACAACATCACAACATTAACTCCACAGCTACAGCCGCACGCTGAGAGACATCACAACCACAACATCACAACATTAACTCCACAGCTACAGCCGCACGCTGAGAGACATCACAACTACAACATCACAACAATAACTCCACAGCTAGAGCCGCACGCTGAGAGACAACAACACAATAACTCCACAGCTACAGCCGCGCACTGAGAGACACAACATGCCGAAAACTTGGTCTTCAGCTCCCAGCCTGTTGGCCTGCTGAAGACAACACAACTATAGACGCACACTGTTGTTATAATAACTGTACTTACATATGACCCTGTTACACCTGCTAAAGTGCATTGAAGCTCTGAAGCTTTGGAAAGCCTTTTGTTTTGGGTTGGGTCATTATATTGTGTATACCAGCAAATCAATGACAAAAGGAGAAAACGTACACAAAATGGACTGAATTGGAGTGAAAGAAGCCTATGAAATGAACAAAAGAGCATTGGAAACATCTGGGCAGAAAGCAGAGGGATCGTTGATATCATAACGTATCTCTTTATTATGTTGCTTATAAATGGATGATTTCAAACGTGTTATAAATTCAGTTATCAAGACAAAGGTTTGGTATCTTTCGTACTACGTCTGCCGTACTGCCACAGCCGTTATGCCTTAAAGGATTAGTTCACCCCCAAAATGACTTTTTTTTCCTATTGATTACACATGCCATGGAGACTTAAGTTCAATAATATTTTTTTGTATTTGTTGCAAGACAAAAATGTGATTATAGTAAATTTACCCCCATTGATTCTGGATGGGGACCCGAATGCATGGCCCTGGATGGGGACCCAAATGCATGGCACTGGATGGGGACCCAAATGCATGGCACTGGATGGGGAAACCGTCAGATTAAGTTATTAATACATTTTTTGTCCTAGGAATGCGACAAAAACCAAACAATATTATTGAACTCAAGTCTCCATGGCATGAGTAATCAATAGGAAAAAAGTAATTCTGGGGGTGAACTACTCCTTTAACTGCAAAAGAAATAATAAAAATAAACTGACAAAGAAAGATATCTATGGGTCGAAGTTCACAAAAGTTACGTTATTTGTGCATTATGGCTTTAGGTCAAACGGCTCACCTGCATACACACGCACATAACCACATCTCTCCCTCCCCTCCTCCATATCCATGATCTCTCTTATGTGAACACTGCAGCTCTACACTGACATCACACACAGTGGTGTAAACTAAGTAACTAAGTATATTTATTTAAGTACTGTACTTAAGTACACTTTTGAGGTATTTGTACTTGAGTGTTTCCAATTTTCAATACTTTAACTTCTACTCCACTGCGTCTCGGATTCAAATATTGTACTCCACTACATTTATGTGAAAACTTGAGTTACTAGTTACTTTGCAGATATAAATTATAATATTATAAAACATACATAAAGCACTTTAACCCTATTTTATACCTAGGCTATTTGAAAATAGCCGATCTACAAGCTCACACAGCTTGTAGATCTGCTATTTTCAAACATTTTGTACTTTTACTTTTGGTACTTTAAGTACATTTTGATGCCAATACTTTCATACTTTTACTCAAGTACATTTTGAATTCTGGACATTTACTTGTTGTAAGGGTGCCCTCACACCAAAATACCTGAAAGTGAAGCGGTTTCATTCCAGCAGAGGATTTCTGCAAAAAACGCTCCCTTATCATTGAAATGCATTGGCGGAACGCAGATTCCACTCTCATATTGGTGTGAGGACACCCTAACGAAGTACATCTACAGTGCAGTATTGATACTTTTACTTAAGTACAAAATGTGAGTACTTTTTCCACCACTGATCACACACAACTCTCCCTCCCTCCCATTCACTGACCCAGCTCTGGTCTGAGGTTAGAACACTGTGTCTATCCTGTGTCTTATATTAGGTTTGTAATAATTATGAATATAGAAAAGGCATAGGCTACTGGTAAGTTGGACTTTTGGTGGTCAAAATAATATGACCATTGTTGGGTGTAGTTTCTGCTACTGTTTAGCCATCATTTGCTGATCATTTGCTTGCTGTAACTGGGGCTGTAGTTATACTGAGTCACCAGGGAAACCATTATTAGGTAAATGGTTAGATACCTCACCCAGAGGCAGCACAGCAGGTAACGTTACAAACTTACAAGGCAAAAAGAAAATTAAAAACAAACAAGAAGCATCAATAACACAGAACAATAGTAAACGGAGGTAAAAAAAAAAAGAAAGTCCATTACAGACAGTGCTCCATAAGAGTCTCACCATATCCTGTCATACAACTAATGAATCAGTGCAATGCCTATCAAAACAAAAGTCTCCATTTGGTCAGACAAGGTGTGCAGTGTCATTCTGGGCATGACTCGCCCACTAGGGGGAGTAGAGTGCTTTGGAGAGTCTTCAGTGCCATGGACAGTGCAAAGCAGGTCAGCTGAATGGTCTGTCCATGGTCGGTCCCCATCCGCAAACAATGGTTGTAAATTTACTATTTAGTTTTAATATTTTTTTTATTTTAGGAATGCAACAAAAAACTATTATTGAACTCAAGTCTCCTTGGCATGAGTAATCAATAGAGCGAGGAAAAAAAGCAGGAATTATGTATCAATTCACATAATTGGCACGCTTATCAGATTCAAACATTTTAGTACATTTTGATGGGCAGAATAAGAAATGTTTACAATTGACTTCATCATTGATCCTATGTTTTAACCATGTGCTATTTATGGCTTTTTGTGTTTAACACCTAATAATACCAGTTAAAACGCTGTCATATTGGAGTTGTTATTTACTTTATTAAATTTTTCAAACAGTGTCCTTAATGGTTGATTATAAAACAAAGATAAAAGTCAGAGTTTAAAAACTGTAAAATGAATAGCAATACATAAAGATTTCTTGTTTTTAATCTATGTACAAAGGATGATTAATATATGAACCTTGAAGTTGCTGATTTCACTGTGGATTTTATTTTACACAAACAGGGTTATATTATTTATTGATTATAACAATTTGTAAGAGCAATTACAATTTGCCAGAAAAAGAAAGTGAATATCACATAGGAGAAATGAAATTCGACGTATAATAGCAATTTTCTGGAACACACTATGCATGATTATTTGTAGTCTCATGAATCAAAAGACAGCTGAAGTCATAATAAATGTTACAAAATGGAATGTACAGTATTGGAGTAGTTTAAAGATGACAACTGGTTCACACTGCTAGCTTGTCCCCTGAAGATCCAAGCAAAAAGAGAGAGAGAGAGAAAACACATTTAGTAAAACTCTTGTCAGCATTTCAGGTCCTCAGGGTTTAAAGTTCTCAGTCCTGGGGACTGATTTCAGTCCTGAGGATTCCATAGGGGCTATTTCTGAGATCAGTGCAGATACGCAAAAAAATAAATAATAACTAGAAATACTGTTCCTTCGAAACAGTGTGGGCTCGCTTCCAACCCAACAAATAGGATACTTTAAGGTACTGTAAGGTACAGTACCTTACAGTATTGTACTGTACCTTACTATACTGTACTGCACCTTACTGTACTGTACTGTACTGTAACTTACTGTACTTTACTGTACTCTACTGTACTGTACTTTACTGTATTCTACTGTAACTTACTGTACTTTACTGTACTCTACTGTACCTTACTGTACTGTACTCTACTGTACCTTACTGTACTGTACTGTACCTTACTGTACTGTACTATACTATACTGTACTCTACTGTACTGTACCTTACTGTACTGTACTCTACTGTACCTTACTATACTGTACTTTACTGTACTCTACTGTACTTTACTGTACTCCACTGTACCTTACTGTACTTTATTCTACTTTACTGTACTTTATTGTACTTTACTGTACCTTACTGTACTGTATTGTACTTTACTGTACCTTACTGTACTGTACTCTACTGTACCTTTCTGTACTGTACCTTTCTGTACCTTACTGTACTTTACTGTACTCTACTGAACCTTACTGTACTTTTACTGTACTCTACTGAACCTTACTGTACTGTACATATTCTATGTGTTCTAGATCTACATTTTTGATTCTGTGTTTGGGAACCAGCAACTGTCAAATGGACTCCAACTGTAGTGGAGTATATTGAGTGCATATACTGTAGGCTAACAATCCCAGATCACATCTGTCCTCCACTATGTCTATAACCAAGGCGTTCTTCTATGTGGCCACTCCAGACTGAGGAGTGGAGCATGGCTTTTATTGTGTTTGTGGATCTGACTTGGAAATGCATTGGTTTTGATATCTCCCTGACAACCAACAACAACCACTAATATGGCTGACTGTCCCTGCAGGCTCTAGGATATATGGCTATGGGATTTACATCCCATCGCCCGGACTTGATTCTTGATCACAGCTGTGTAATCAGTAGAGTGGAGAGGGACATTTATTTATAGTTTTAACTATAACTATAGTTTTATACATCACACAGCTTAGACATTTGGATCAAATCAGAGAGCAGACCTGTGTGAACGCAATGATATAGATAGCATATCTGAAGTGTGAACACTGCAGCCACAGCGCCTTAACATAAACATGGGTCTATTATCCTTCTCTCCACTCTGTCCCCACTCACTAAACCCATTGGAAATGCATTGGGTGCTTAAAGTTAAACATTTTTATTTTTTTATATTTATACTACAAAACATTTCAAAACCAAAAGTACAAGCACACGTGTCCTCAGTAAGCTGAACACATAAAAATTTGAATGGTGTTGAAAGGTGTAAGCGTTTAAGAGATGAAGCGCGCCAAAGTTTTGAGGAGATACTGACTGACTGATAGATAAACTAGAAAATATTGTTCCTTCGAAACAATTGTGGGCTCGCTTCAAGCCAGAAAACAATGGCTATAAAAGTACAAAATGTCAAGATCGCAGGCAGTGCTCTCTTTGATGTTACTGACGTCAAAGATTGGTCCATTTTGTTCCAAAAATGTGTTGTGCAAAGGTTGACCCGCTGGTGGCGCTATAACAGGCCAATGTGAGAAGGTTGGTATCTGTTCCTTGACCTATTGGGAATGTGCTTGCAAGATTTCACACACATCCCAGGCTGTGTTCATGATTTGAGGTGTTTTTGGCTTTGGACACTTTATCGCTGCTTGCAGCTATATTTATTATTATTATTATTATTTTTTTGTGTGCACTTCATAGGCATGTTAGATAAAGGTCCTTAGATTGCGTGTAGAATGTTTCATGCAAATTGCAAAAAAAATCCTAGAATAAAAACGGGTTTAAGCGTTTTACAAACTGCTCAAAATTATATAGCGCCCCCCTTTGGCCATTTGGGGTAAGATTGGTTTCAGTGATATTTGAACTAACCCTCTACACTATTTTGTCCTGAAAATGTGACTTTGCATGTATGTTTTAGAGGCAGAAGAATACTTTGCATAAAAATGCAATATTGTTTGAATTATTTAAAAAAGCATGTTTCAATGTTAAAGAAATCCGATCTGACAGATCTTTACATGTCGGTCCAAAGTTCACGTAAAAAAAGTTTTGTGCACGTGACGCGAAAATTCCAGAATAAAAGCGGGTTTACGCGTTTTACAAACTGCTCAAAATGGCGGAAAATCGAAGGGCGGAGCTTACTTAACAACGACACAGATGTCTTCCGCTTGAGTCAAAGCATGCGTGTAACAAGTTGCATGTCTTCAAACGAAACGAGTCATGACTTATGCCCGTTTAAAGTTTGAATTTTCAGACGCTTCGTATAGCGCCCCCCTTTGGCCGATTGGAATAAAATTGGTTTCAGTGATACTTTGACTAACCCTCCACATCTTTGCCAAATGCCATGAACGTGTAACTTTGCATGTATGATTTAGAGGCCGAAGAATAATTTGCATAAAACCGCAATATATATTAAATTATTAAAAAATCATTATTTAACGTACAAACTTCTCACCACATAGCCTGTGTAGATATAGGTTCAAAGTTCATGTGATAAAGGTTTTGTGCACTTGACGCGAAAATCCCAGGAGGAGATAGATTTTTACTTTTTTTCATATAATTCCGAATTGTGGGAGACCTAAAGGTCAGAGGTCAAAAGTTAGAGGGTAAAAGTTGTTCGGGATGAGGAGACGCATAAGTGTATACAGGTTTCATGGCTGTATGTATAACACAGCATGAGCTATACCTGTTCAAAGTTCGCACTTTCGAAGGCTTCCTACAGCGCCACCATTTGGCCGATTGCTATAACAAATAATAGCACACTTCGCCACTGTAAACTGAACACATTGATGTTTTTATTTTCATTTTCTCACTAAGTATGTAGGAGTAGAAAGGAACCGAAGTTTTTTGATACTTGATATGCTTAGTATAGAAATAACTAGAAAATTTGCAATTTGGGAAATTGCGAGTGTGGTTGCCTGACTCACCTGGACGCGAGTCACGGGGTGTGCTGGCGGGACCCCAGGAAAATGGTTTATCTTGTGCAGTAGTTCAGTGGAACAGTTGGTGTAATAGATATCAAAATACATTCTTATCAAAGCAACCTTTTTGAACCTTAATCTTGTGAGATTAGCACAATATGATTTGATATTGCGTGATGTTGAAAATACTTTGTTTAGAGCAGGGGTCAGCAACCTTAGATGACCAGTACATAATCTGCATAAAATTCTACATTCATTAAAACTCTGAACTCTGGCTGGGGGGCATTGGGAGAGAGGTGGATTAATGTAGTCTAATCATCGTCCTAACAATGTCCTGCAAATCTAAATATGAATGTTTGATGGCATGTCATTAAAATCTATCTTGACATGGCACACTGACTGAGTGACCATTACAAAAAGGTGGTGGAAGCCTGTCAATATAGGGCTATGCTTTCCCCACACTTATATACACTTTAATTATGACTAAGATGTATCACCTTTTATTTTCCTGGGCTGAGAATAGATATAAAATACCCTGTATTGCACTTGGGAACGTCTCACTTTATAATAGAAGTAGAGCCAATGTTGAAACATGTCAAAGAGTTTAGTAGCTGTGTTGAAGCCATACTATTTGTATGCTGTATGATCGATACTGCTCAGCATGTCAGGCACATTATTGAATGGTGTCAAAATGACAATGCAAAACTATTGTTCAGGCTACATTGTGACAACTTTATCAGAGAAGGTGGATCCTTGTTGATCGCGTCACCATCTTGCACACAGTACACGGATTGAAGTCCATCCAGCAGGGATTGAGGTCCATTCAGAGAGCATGGATTAGTCAGGACACCATCAATACAAGTTTTGACTCTTGCAAGGATCAAACAGTTATGTGGAACCATGTAAAATAAATTATAACACCAGATTGTAGAGCCAAGAATAATTGGAGGTTAACACACCTTTAAACTGAATGTTCATGGGCTTGTTAATGGATGTGGGTGTATTAATGGATGTTACATTTATTCAAAAGAATCACTTTTTGTTCAAGTGGTGAATAACTATTCTGATTGTGGATAGTAACTCAAAAATCCAAAACACATCTGTATTCATAGTAAATGTCAGACTAAATAGATTACCAAATATATAGATTAACTTTCAAAACAGATTCACTTTTCAAACACATGGTAAAAAGAAGAGACACAAACACAGTAGCAGATATAGTTTAAAATGTTTATTAACAAACTGTTATTAGTACCTTTACTTTATGCAACACCATAAATATTTGTGCTATTATAATCAATGGTTAGTGGTTATGATTAAATTTAACAATGTTATGGTTAAATTGTAAGATTTTTATGTTATGCTAAATTATTAGTACTGTTATTGTCAAAACTAAAGTGGTGGAAAGTCTTACAAAATATACTCAAGTGCTTGGCTTTAAACCTCAGCTGTACTGGATATGTTCAATTTGTTTTTGTTTTTTTTTTACTTTTACTCTACTACATCTTAGCAAACATTATATTATACTTTACAAATTTTGATTACTAACATAATACATTAACCACTACATTTCTAATTAAACTTTGACTATTTGCTATGTAAAAATTTTGATTATTAACATAATACATTAACCACTACATGTTTTATTACATTTTGACTATTTGCCATTTGAAAATGGTATCTACAATACTTTTAACAGTTTTTCTACACATTTATGCAAGCTAAACATTTGTAGTAGTTACCAAAACTGCAAAATAAATAAATAAACATTTTAACCCTTCATTACCTATTTTAGATTTTCCAGGGTGAAGCGAAAAACCCTTGCCTCCTATTTCTGCCAATTTCAGAGTGCAGGGGGAAAAATGGTTCACCGACCCCTCAACGGCGATCAAGCAAGCTCCTGAAAAATCTATTTAAATAATAACTAACATTCTGCAACTGATGAACAAATTTAGGTATTGTTTAGTTACCATTTTCTTTTCAAATATTAACACAAAACATTACTTCATTCCTAATTAAATGTTGACTATTTGAAAATAGCCGTTCTACAATCTCAGGAAACATTGCAAAGCTATGTGTTGTGAGCTTGTAGATCTGCCATTTTGCTGTTTGCATTTGAAACCTGTGAAGTGTTATATTTTGCATGTATATTTTAGACGTTTGCTATTTTCTGTACATTATGATGCCAATACTTTTGTATGTTTAATCAAATAAATTTGGAATACTGAACATTTACTTGTAGAAGACTATTTCTATCTACTTTTAAGGCAAACATTTGAGTACTTTTACCACCACTGTAAATATTTATTTCTAACTTTTGAGTAAATTTAAGATATTGAACTAGTAACTAACATTCTGTAATTGATTAACTAATTTAGTCTAAATAGGTGTTGCAGGCCTAAAAACAGTGGGTTGAAATGATCAATATGCACATGCAATATAAGATGGGTCATGAACAGGCAGTATAAAATCCAAAGTGGCATTTGGTTGGAGATGGTTAGTCCATGTTTTTGATATCCAATTTAGGGATGGCCAATAATGTCATTCTATGTGAGCTTATATAAATTCAGTACCACATGTCCATGAGCCAGAGCAAAAATTAAATGAACAAAGACATATTATTTTCAAAGAACATTCCTGAAAAGTAGAAAAAGGTTAAAGGCAGAACAATTCAAACATCTGTTAGCACTGTAGAATCACTCAACGGCATCTGAAAAACAGGGAAAAAAGTGTTAGTATATTTAACCAATGCAGACGGTTCACAATCAACATGACATGACTGAAATAAAGTATTCAAATGAAGAAACAGAAATTAGAATTTACCCCTGTAAAGCAGAAAAGTGTTAAAGACATAACAAGTGTATAACAAGGCCACAATAAGAAATGTACTCGCAACTCAACCTTTTATTGATATAGTACATGTAACATTACAATGGTCAAGGTTGTACATTGATTAAACAAACATTACATAATGTAGATCAACATGACATGACTGAAATAAAGTTATCAAATGAAGAAACAGAAATTAGAATTGACCCCTGTAAAGCAGAAAAGTGTTAAAGACATAACACGTGTATAACAAGGCCACAATAAGAAATGTACTCGCAACTCAAGATTTTATTGATATAGCACATGCAACATTACAATGGTCAAAGTTGTACATTGATTAAACAAACAATACATAATGTAGATTAGTACACAACAATCACATAATGTAGATTAGTACACAATCACAGAAAGCAATGGGTTGGTTGGTTGGTGTTTAGGTGAGTAGGTCAAATCAGATTTGAGTTTTGGGAAATCGATTTCCATTATTTGAGGGCTATGTGTACCAGTAAGTGCTGCATCTTGTGCATTGTAATGTATTACTGGTCTGATTTGACCTTTGTGGGACTAGAGCCTGCCAGGAGTGTGTTGATGAACAAAGTTCATCCATATCCCCCATAGCATCTCTGGTGTCCACCTTTGGGCAGATATCACCGTAAGTTCAAGTGTCATTGTGCGATTTTAAGTGGAGTTATATATATTTTACATTTAAAATGTAGTTATATATATTTTACATTTAAAACCAACCCAAAGCGTTTCCATGAGAAGAAAACCTATAGAACAGTCTATTCACAAAGGATTGGCCCTAACCCTAGTTATGAACATTTTAGTGACATCAGAGGCCCGACACGATGCTTTTATTGTGAAGCCAAGCGTTCCTGAACTTCTTTACTCCTGGAGGTTTCTGCATCAGGAATATAGCCGATCTGCAAGCCCGCGACGCGTTGAGCTTGTAGAAAAGTAGGTCTGCGTGCTGCCAGTGTTTGCAAGCACGTCCTGCAGTCTATGCACTAGTCATCTTCGGTGGACAATACGCAATACACAGGATTGTGATAGCTGTAGTATGTACGTAGCACTCCAGACTGTAGACATTGCTGTGGTCTTGAGATGTACATGTGATCCAACAGCGTGTTCTTTTCTGTGGTGGCCTCCTTGATGAGTTGTGCATATCCTCTGGACTCTAGAAGCCTTGTTATGGGCCCAGGAAAACCGTTCAGTAGGTCTTCGTTGAAGTCTCCACAGACTACGATGGGCTGGTGATCCATAACTTCCAAGGAGTCCAGAAGCGCCTTCAGGTTCTCCATAAATGGGTTACCATAATGTGGTGGTCTGTACACCGCAGCGATCAGAAGCTTGACAGGGGACTCGATCTTTACTGCCACAAACTCAAGGTTTGTCACATTGTGAAGGTAACGCTTTTCACTAGCCTGGAAATGGTCCCTCACATACACAGCGACGCCACCGCCGTTCTGTTCTGCACGTTCAGGTAGCTTTGCATATGACACGTGTCTGTTGCGGCTGAACATGGTGTAGCCGTCCAATTGCAGACTGTCAGCCACAAAGGAGCCAGTGAGATGAGTTTCTGTCAAGCACAGGACATCTGAAAGTGTCAGCTCGTGGTGTCGTTTGAGGTCCTGAATGTGAGCCGGTAAACTCTGAGTGTTGTGGTGGACAATCGTCAAAGTTTGGGCTTGGGCTGTCGTCTCTCGAAACTTCAACAGCGGCATGACACCGTCCAGAGACGCAGTCTTCATGGATTCCAGGGCAGCTGTGATTTTAGGATCAGCCCAGATTTTCTTCTCATCAAAGTCAATGATGTGCAATCCTTGCAGTGTCGTTGTCCTACTGAGGGCAACGTAGGACATGCCTTCTAAGAAGACCCCTTTCAAGGAAACCACTGCAGATTGTGTAGTCATCCCTTGGACTTTGTGAGCCGTGCAAGCATATGCCAGCTTGATGGGAAATTGCCTGCGAATCACTTTGTGGTTACTCAGGTTTTCCTCCATCCTCTCGACGTACACCTGTGTGGCGCCAGGCGTAGTTCTCCGGTACTTCAGTCCTGCTTCAGGCTTGTCTAGCACCAGCCAAAGCTTGGTTACTGTAGTTCCGTCCCTGTCGACCCGCATGTCAACACCATCAATCTTGCCAAATGTGCCGTTTACAAGGCCATCCTCCACGTCTATGTTCCTGGTGATCATGACAGGGGCGCCTTCTGCAATTTGCAAGTTGTCCTCAAGATCCTTGTACGGTTTACCTTTCTGGGGTTCTGAGCGGCGAGCCATGCGGTGACTAATTTCGTCTCTCTCGTAGTCTTCTGCGGGTATGTCAACGATGTCAGAGTGGAGCCGAGTCAAAGCGACCTTGTTGTGTTTGTCAACCTGATCGTTGGTTGCAAAGATGTGCAAAACATCCTTAGGACAATGTTGACTGTCAGTCAGTCTCTCACCAAGGAGTGCTCTGTCTGCATCGCTCAGTCGTTCTCTCTTGTTCTTGACTCTCAACCTATTCAGAAGTTGTGCATAGGGCACGTCATCCTTCTGTCGCATGATTTCTGTCAACGTGACCATCTCAAAGTGTTCACACAGAAGATCCGG
Organism: Nannobrachium achirus; assembly: GCF_963921795.1. Classification (NCBI taxonomy): domain Eukaryota; kingdom Metazoa; phylum Chordata; class Actinopteri; order Myctophiformes; family Myctophidae; genus Nannobrachium; species Nannobrachium achirus. The sequence continues at coordinate 13,178,941 of NC_137811.1, read as the reverse complement.
TTTGCCTTCTTCTGACACGCAAAGTGGTTTCCCGCTTGCCGTTGGAGGGAGCTGGTAAAAGTCACCTACTGCAAGTACCGACATGCCACCGAATGGTTTCTTACTGCCTTTGATCTCTTGCAGTCTCCAGTGAACGTAGGTAAACAATTGCTTTGAAACCATCGAGATCTCATCGATGATGATGATTTCCGCATTTCCCAGCTTTGCTCTCACATCATCCAAACTGTTTCCCAGCCCTTTGTAGGGTGGGTTCAGGCTTCTGGGCAACTTTAACAGGGAGTGCAGTGTGTTCCCCCCGATGTTGTACGCTGCAGTTCCTGTGAATGCCGACAGCAGCACCATGGGCATGGATGCGTCTCTGTCTTCATAAAGTCTGGGGAGTCGACGGAGAATCCTTGTTGCCTCATGGAAGATGCACTTTATCAGGTGTGATTTGCCCGTGCCAGCACCTCCAGTGACAAAGAAAAGGAACGGTTCGGGGTTCTGCTCAAGTACGCTCTGTAAGCACCAGTCCCGTACAGAGTGAAACACTGAGGCTTGTGTCTGGTTTAGGTTTCGACACATTGCACGCAGAAAATCTAGGCTCAATTGTGGGGCCACTACACTATGTGCAGGAATTGTACCCACCTCACGAGTGCTGAACTCTGGCGCATTGTCTCGTTCTTCCTCTTCCAGCAGATCCTCGTCTTGTTCGGCAAGACATTCCATGCGATCTAGCTCGTTTTCTGGGGCAATGTTGGCCCACGCGTTTTCAGCGGGGCCATTTTTCCAGAACTCCTCCACGGCCTCTTCCACCGCTTGACTGTACTTTTCGAACCTCTTCCTGTTCTCAGCAACAATCATTTTCGCGGGATAAATCATGCCTGTTCCAGGCAATTCCACGCACGCAGACTCGTAGAATTCCTTGTACGTGGGGAACGCTTCTGTTTTGAGGGTCGATTGATAGCGATGAGGCAGGTAGACTTTAAGCAAGTTGCCATAGAATTTCTCTGGCTCCTTCTGTTCCGAGAATTTTGCATATCTGACAACTGCATCTCTGCCCTCGCGCTTCTTAATGGTTCCCATGTTGTCAGACAACTTCAAGCGACCTTCGCCTTTTGCTTGTTGGCCGTACACAACCCTGTACTTGGACGCAAAGTCTGCCAAACACATGTTGTCAAACTCGGGTGTTTTGGGCCTGGCGTTGTACTTGTCCAGATATCCCTTCATCCACACTTGGTCTGAGTCGTCTGGTTTGTTCCGCAGCGCGCTGAGGGGGAGACTCATCTTCATTGCATTGTCATCTGTCGGGAGGAAGATAACATCACGGGAGCATTTCTTCAACGGCATGCTGCAAGTCCTGGCCACTGCCTCCTGAGCGCTAACCTGCCTGTTTTTCACATAGGTGTGAACAAGTTGGTTCATCGCATCCCTCTCGGTGACCTGCGTCGGATCGATGCCAACCACTACCTGTTTGAGAAGTTCGCCCATCTCATGTTCTGCCTTTGAAATGTAGGAGAGCATGTATGTGATCGCAATATGGTGATCCAGAACAAACTGGATATCCATGTTAGCATTCCAGGCCTTCAGGAAAACTGGGTTGTAGTTGTTCACAAGGCAGTCCTTCACTCCGCGCTTCATGAGGAGGACGCGGTTCTTCCTCATGTCTTCAAGACAGCTGTCGTACTCTTCGCTGGTCATATTGCACTTTGCCAGCAAGTCCGACAGGTCTGTCACTCCTGACGCAGAGTCCATCAGCATGTCGAAAATTGGTTTGAGTTTCTCCATAGCAGCTTGTGCTCTTGCTGTCTGTTTTTTGCCAAGGCCTTCGGCACGCTTTGCCTTTGTTTTGGTTGCGCTTTGGTTTGCGCCTTCATCCATGTCTTTGTTTGCTTCACTTTCATCTTCTGTGCCACTGTCATTTGCAGTTGGATCAACCGCCTTTGGGTTTAGTATGCACGTTTTGTCCACTGGTGGCTTTGGAAATCCAAACCTGCATGTCTTCCTACCTTTCCTACAGGACTTTGTATGGTTTCGGCTGTGCATCTGAACCTGTAGGACAATTTGGTAAAGCACAGGATCTTCGTCTGGATCAGGCAGCTGGCACGAAATGTAGCGGTCTGCAAACTCGCAGATCTTCTCATCCGAGTCAACGCCAAGGACGGGGGCGCCGTCGATCCACATCAATGCGTGAAAATGTGGGCTTCCCCTGGCTTGGAACTCGATACGATGGAACCAGTCGATGACGCGTCCGAAAGGTAGAGCTTCTGAATGTACCAGTTTTTTGTAAGCGGATTTAACTCGCTTGTCAAACATTCGCATGGTTGTGACTGCGTTGCTTCTGAGAATGTCGCATTTCCCATTCCAGTCCAACTTTTCCCAATCCACAATCTGGCCTTGCTGTGCTTTTATTGCGATGATGACTTCTGGCCATCTGAACTCAGCAGCACTTGCGGTCACAAAGAAGGTTGGTGGTCCTAACTGACGGACCATGGCAAACAAGTCCAACATCGTCTTGTGCCAGTAAGCTGGAGTCCCTCTAATTGGTGACATGAATCGTGTTGCGTCTTTGCTTCTGACCAGTCTCTCGACTTCACGCTTGTCTTTCAACATCTTGTTGGTGATCCTGCGACCATCATTGGTTAAAGGTTTTCCCTTCTTTAACTGAAAGGAGATGCTGTTTTTTGCAATATGTGTCTCTGAGACAAAGTGTGCAAAGAAGCAAAAGCTTTGGTCTCTAGCGAAACGACCGTCAACATTGAAAAGTCTTGCGTTGAAGTAACGGCTCGGGGACAGACGGACCCTTCTCTTCACATCCAACGTGTTTGCTCCAGTTGGAAACAAAGTAGGGAAGGCCTGCGCTTCGAGGTTAGGGACAGTGCTGTAGCTGACAGGCCTGTTGCCTTCGGCGGGGGCAATGCTAAATATGCCATCACCATAGGTCATCATTTCTTGTGCTATGTCATCTGCCTCCAAGCAACTGTCTAGGCCATGTCCAGGTCTCAGCGCATCTTGCTCATCTTCAACACTGGGGGGATCTTGATCCACTGCCTGCGATGCGTCGAGAGCTTCAGCAGAATCCGCTACTTCCATCATTTCAGCCTCATCACAACTGTCCATGACTTCGTCGGCGGGCAGATTTTCAACCTGGCCCTCCACATCGTCGTCATCATCGATTGTGACCGCTGTGTAGCCTGGGTGAGTCACTTTGAGTGTCCTCGCGCCCCGTACAACCTTCCTCATATTAACAATGTGAGACAAATGATGGCCTTTGAACCGCAGACGTCGCTTTAGCTTCATTCGGTACAGTCCGGATGAGCCGAGCCTTCTCGGTAAGGCGTTTATTGTGGTTTGCACCCGTGATGGCACACACACCACAGCACCAAGTACAGCTCCCTGTTTGCCTTTAGGAAGTGTGAGAATCTTGGCAAACGGTATGGCCAAAGCTAAGAGTTGCCTTTCCAGCACATTCAGATCGCTGAGTTCTGGGGGAATGGGTGCTAGCTCTAAATTGTTTGCGACAGCCAAGGCTGGCATTCTTCCAGCCTGTAGGGTGTCGTGACAATTCTTGCATATCCACTCGAGACGCCTTTCTTCGGGTACAGTGCAGGCTTGCGGGCCTCCACATTGATCGTCACACAAATGGACGTATTTGCCTGTCAAGCAGGCATCAACCAGCTTTCGCTTCCGTGTGAACTTGGAACGACGGCAACGGTACACAGATTCCGAGAAAAGTGCCCGATGGCACGTTGTGCACACATAAGTAGGGCCATATTTGATGTCTTCCTGGAAATCTGCTATAGCGATTTCTTCCAGGCTACGCTGTTTCGCAGCTTCAGCTTTCATTGCTTCTTCAGAAGTAGCTTCAGCCTCCCTAGACGCTTTTTCAGCTTCCCTCTTCTTCTCATCATGTCTCAGTCTGAGCAGGACTTGACATAACGCCTTGTACCTGCGTTTTATTTTATATGCAGCACGGATGTCACGGCGCAACTTAAAGTATTTGTCCGTTTCGCATTTGTGGGACATGTACAACCTCATATGTTGGGTGTGTTTTGCCCTGAACTCCGGGTCGTCTTGGAACCTCTTGTTGACATATGTCCTGGCATACGTCTTGTGCTTCTCTTTGAACACCAGGTCTTCTTGGAACCTCTTGTTGACATATGTCTTGTGCTTCTCTTTGAACACCACGTCTTCTTGGAACCTCTTGTTGACATACGTCATGTGCTTCTCTCTGAACACCGGGTCTTCTTGGAACCTCTTGTTGACATATGTCTTGTGCTTCTCTCTGAACACCAGGTCTTCACAGAACCTCTTGTTGACATATGTCTTTACATGTGTCTTGACCTTCTCTCTGAAAGAAACATCTTCGATATATCTTCTTCGGAAGTATGTGCTGTTATGTAGTTTTTGCTTAGCCTTGAATGCTACATCGAAACTGCATCTCCTAGCCCTATACTTCTTCATGTATTCATTTTTCCTGGCCCTAAAATCTGTATTAATTTTGCTTTGTTTTGCCTCAGGAGTTTGCTGTGAAGCTTCCTTCCTCTTCTGTTTTCTTCGTCTCTCTTTATTCAATTTGGATGATACAATGCCTGACTGCAAAGGAGACTTGGAACTTGAATGTTTGGAGCTCGATGGTCCAGTGTCACTTTCATCCTCGCTATTCAATTTGGATGATACAATGCCTGACTGCAAAGGAGACTTGGAGCTTGAATGTTTAGAGCTCGATGGTCCAGTGTCACTTTCATCCTCGCTAGTCAGATGGGGTGACGGAGAATTTGTCTGTTCAAATGTTACAGGCATGAAATCGAACTGGATTCTGTCAATCGCTATGGAATGCAAGGATTGATTTAGCTGTTCAATCTTAGCAATCAAATCATCCAAGTGAGTGAAAGTCATCATGACACATTTTCCTCCTCTCCATCGAGGCAAAGGTAGGCCATCAGCACTTCTGGCATGGGAGTCAAACAGTCCATATCTTCCAGACCTGTCTCTAAAGACAGCAATGGTGTATGGTGATACTGTCAGCAGTGCATAATTGACATCTACCGACAGGCACTGAAGTCTATTCTGTAGATTCAGCCACCAATTGCGTCGGTGAGTTTCTCCGTCATCTCTCATGTAGCCCATCTCTACATTATATTTAGTCACGGAGTACTTCTTGCGTTGTGTTTGAACAGTCAGGGGTATTTCTTCCATACTCAAAAAGTTGGAGTTGAACAGTTTGTCTTTCTTTAGTTTTGTTATGGTCCTTTTGTACAGCCGGTCTCCCTTGTCCAATATCTTGTCGAGATCATTACGCTTAATGTCACGACCTTCATGTTGGTGTGCCAAAAATGTCAGGGCCATGCATGTGCACTGCTTATTCCTTGACATATTGGAAAAGGAAAGATCATTCTGGCTTTTGGATGCCCGCACAGATATCACAGAGGGTGCTGGGATGTCACTCTGTTGTACAGGGTCATCGTTGGAAAGGTCCATGGCTTCTACAACAGATATCAGCAAGGGTGCTGGGATGTCGGTCTGTTGTACAAGGTCATCTTTGGAAAGGTCCATGGCTTCCACAACAGATATCACCGAGGGTGCTGGGATGTCGGTCTGTTGTACAGGGTCATTGTTGGAAAGGTCCATGGCTTCCACACTGCTGTGCGGTTCCTCAACTTCACACTGTGCATGTTGTTGAGACGTTTGTGCCAAATTGTCCATGACCGGGCTAAATATTTGTTTCCCTTCATCAACTTCCATGCAGTTGTATTCTGGGGATTTTGAATGTTTGGTGGCCCATCTATTCTTTGCAGCAATAGATCTCTTCTTCCGCTGAGGCATGATGTCGCAATGCAATGTGATATCTAGCTATGAACTTGTTTACGATTTATTCCAAACCTATCCACGCGAATGTGCTGTAGAATTATGTATGGGACACTTCCGGAGAACACGTTGCGTCGCAGATGCAACCGTTGTGAGCTTGTAGATGTGGCAGTGGAACTGCCGCACACCTTCTGCGCAATGGGACGTTGGATATATAAACAATATAACTGACTTCACTCTAAACAAATCAACTTACCGTTAAATATGAAGACACTAATGGAGCTCTTCAGATCTGATGAACACTAGTACAAAATAAAGAAATAAATAAACATACCTTGGCTTGCAGTAGTCGCAGACTGGGTAGTCGGTCAGTCAACCACCGCCGTGTCGACGAATAGAGCAGGATAGGTCCGCGCCAGTGCACCCACAGCTGAAAATAATTTTTAAAATACAGTATTTTAGACACATAAGTTAAACTGAAGACACATTATTGCTGCACATCAGGGTTTTCCAATGGCCAAATTATGTGAAGAATACCAAGCCTCAACATTGCACAACCTGTGAACAGATTGGGGCTTGGGGGCAACGTTCCTGCTACTGCAATGACAGATGTGCAGATACTAGTGTTGTTACTCCTTAGTTAGAACAAAATCTGTTGGGTAATACAAGCAAAAATGTTTTGCAGAGATCCGTCTTAGGGATGGCCAACCAGTAACCACCATCAGCTAATGATATATATTTATGGGTCAATTTAGAACCCCTAAAAACTTAGGTTAGGATTTTGCAAGGTATTTTTAGAATCTACGTCAGTCCTAAATGGGTGAAGCAACATACGATATACTGTTATGTTTTTGTAATTGCTCCTTAAACACTGAGAATAGATGAACCCCAAGACAATGTCCATTTGACAACATTAATACAGGGATTGACGCCAACAATTGCCCGGCCAACAATTGCCCGACTGCCCAGGGTAGGTAAATAAAATGGTCGGGCAGTTGAAGTTTGCTACCAGGTTGTCCGACCGGGTAGGTGCCCATTTTGAGTAACATAATGTGAGATTGTTTCTTTCGCCTACTTGTTATTCTTATTCTGTATATTTTTAATCTAATAAATCATTAAAACCGCTGTGTTGCAAGCCTTGAGGTTTGAGAAATAATAGTCACCTATTGGCTGTGAGAGTGTTTTACTGTGCATTCTGATTGGACTAGACACTCAGTAGTATATCCGGGAGGAAATGTATGAGCAGACTTAAACATTCGTAATGCGTCATGGATAGACGTGTTGTGAGCTTGTAGATCTGCTATTTTTGAGGCAACACCACACTCAGTAGTATATCCGGGAGGAAATGTATGAGCAGACTTAAACATTCGTAATGCGTCATGGATAGACGTGTTGTGAGCTTGTAGATCTGCTATTTTTGAGGCAACACCGTTTTATGGCTGAACTGAGCATATCATTATGTTGGTTGAAGTAGAGTCCGAGTGAACCTTGTATCTTTCCATAAGCGAGTCAACTCAATAATTTAGTTCATTTAACTTCCTTGCATCCTTTATTCGTTAAAAAGCAGTGTTGTATTGGTGATTGTTTGGGGGTCGTTATGTTAATGTTTGACACGCATCTCGCTAAAACTGGAGTTAGCAGACCATTATGCACTGAGACTCATTCCAATGTTAATGCAGGCTGGTGTGAAGTGACTCGACCCCAATACAACTACAGGCTAAGATGCATTATGATTACATGTTATAATGTAAAAGGCTTCATCAGATTATCTCTAAACATGTGGCATAACTTGCGACCATATAATGCTGAATGCTTGTACATTTATTGGATAAGTATATTAAAGACAAAGTTGAATTGTGAAGCATGACATCACCGCAAGAGCTTCTGTCCAGAATGTCCTTCTAAACTGGATGTAAAACTGTTGTAAAACCCGCGGCTGCTACCCTGGACCCAATCTAAGTTGTTAAACTACAGTAATAAACCCAGCAATAGTAAGTAAAGTATTTACACACTGTTGTGACTGACACACACACACACACACACACACACACACACACACACACACACACACACACACACACACACACACACACACACACACACACACACACACACACACACACACACACACACACACACACACCTCAGTGTGAAGGAATGGTGCCATCTGCTGGACAAAATATGTCATTGCCACTTCCATTCACCAGTCCACAGAGGCCAGGTTTTTATTTATTTATTTTTATATTGGCGGGAAATTTCACCGATACCGATATAAACCGATATGCCCAAATAAGGCCATATCGGTCGCTCACTAATTCATACTACAGGTCAAATGTCGGAAATAACAGATCTACAAGCTCAAAAAGCATTGCATTAGCCCAGAATTGTCAGACAACATTTCCATGATAAATTAAAGGGAAACCATGCTCTACATAGTAAAACACAGGCCACATGTACAAAATAGCAGATCTACAAGCTCAAAAAGCATTGCATTAGCCCAGAGTTGGCAGCCAACCTTTCCATGGTAAATTATACGCCCATACAGTATATAGGCATATATGGAGATCAGGTTATAAACAGAGCATATGGGACTAATCGACATCAAAATCAGCAGTGGCCAATAGATATGGACATGCCAAAAGATGGCCATATAATAAAAGGAACATGGATGGGTACAACAGGTAATTTAACAAAGCCCCTGACATTATGACTCAGACATATGGGTTGGATTGGCTGTGAGACGTGTGAAACAAACCTCTAGTACATGAAGTTAGTCCTCTGCATCTACATATCCTAGCTGGTGGACTGCACTCTGGGAGCAGTTCAAGTTGGCCAACCGGTAACCACTATCAGCTTATGGTGATATACATGTATGATTCAATTTAGATCCCCTGAAAACTCAAGTCGGGATTTACAAGGCAATTTTAGAATCAACCTTAAGCCTAAATGGGTGAAGTGACATAGAATATACTGTATGTATTGGTAATGGCTGCTTAAACATTGACACCGAAATGGACCACGAGACAATTTCCATTTGCCACATTTACATAGTTACTGTACATCTGAAATTGGTTATTTTGAACCAGAATATTCTGGGCCATGGCTTTTGGCCTGGCAGAGACAACCATTTGCTAGTGTGTGTGTGTGTGTGTGTGTGTGTGTGTGTGTGTGTGTGTGTGTGTGTGTGTGTGTGTGTGTGTGTGTGTGTGTGTGTGTGTGTGTGTACAGTAATAGTGCAATCATAATAATTCAAGAACCAATGAAGTCACTTCGCATACACAAACTTTAGAAGGCAGTCGTATCCAATCAGGAGGGAATATGGGGATTTGGGACAGATCCATGTTGATGACCTGACTTTAGAAATACTGACTGACATCCGGTGGAGGTTTTGATAGTAACTGCTACCTAACGGCAATTAATGGTTTACATACTAAAATCCATTATGCACTTGTCATGGATATGAGATGGGGAAAAGTGTGACGTGCCGGACAGACTGACTGACAGGCGGTGGAGGTTTTGATAGTTAACTGCACCTGACGTCGCAATTAATGGTTTACATACTAAAATCCATTATGCGCATGGAAAGTTTTTCCGTCACATTTGGGCTTAATTACAATTGTGTCATTTTACAACAACTATAGAAATCAAAAGTTCAATAATTTCCGAAACAAATATTTTCATCATATGGCAAGAGATATCACGTAGCAATTTTTTTTGTATCTTGTAGAAAGCTGTTTTTGCTACTTGACATGAAGCAGGTCATTCATTTACATTCAGGTTAAAAAATAAGTTTCTGGCCGACAGCATGCAATGTGGCCGTCTGGAGTGAGTGGAGAAATATTGCCATCATTGAAGTTGGCCACTACTGATATAGAGGTACCGTGTAACGATATGCGTGATGTTTGGAAAGGATAGCACTATGCCAGGCATATGTGAAAAATGTGGGGGAGAGGTTCTGCCCTGTCATCCAGGGAGTGTGTGTGTGGTCAGTTTCGCTGCTCACAGACAGAATCAGACAGAAACAAGGTGCAAATCATATTCTCAGACATGCCTTTGGCCTGGGGGAGACAATAAAGTGTGCGCTAAAATAATATAGAAAATGTGTCTTCAGAATTGTAATGGCATCGAGGACATACATTCTGGTGTCAACCCCAATTATTATTCATTTAGTAGACCCTCCAGAAAAACTTGATTCTGTAATCACTTAGGTGTCAAACAACAAACCTCAACAAACCAAATGTGTATCTCTGCATCTACACATCCTAGCTAACGGAGTGCACTCAGCAGTTTGGGAATGTGTTCGTTCAGCGACCCCTCAACACCTAAGACCACAGGCAGGGTATAGACTGGGGACCTAAAACTATGACATCAGTCTATATAAAGGTATTACAATTGAACTGTAGCTTTCAACTTTTTCAAGCCACGTCCCCCCAGACTAATCATATTTGAAATGGGGACCCCACAAGCTGACAAGCCTAAGTGCTAGTCAATTTAGTTTGACCCTGCACCACAGATAAATATGGTGAAATAGCTGATTTGAAAAATCACTACACCTCTCATTGAACTGGGGAGACCCCACCCCTAAAAGCATTTGGAATTACAGACATGACATTTCGTTTTGACTCTTAGGGATGAGCACCATGAGAACCACTATCAGCTAATAGTGATATACAGTACTGTATATATGTATGGGTCAATTTAGATCCCCTGAAAACTTGGGTCAGGATTTACACAGTATTTTTAGAATCAACCTCAGTCCTAAATGGGTGAAGTATACTACTAAGTAGGCTAATGCAGATGTATTTGCCAGTGGTACAAACTCAAAATAAGTATGGAATCATCTTTCAAAATGTGTTTGTAAATGTCTGCTTGAACAGTACTGCTGAGTCTGCTTAGCTAGTAGATCTGCTATTTTTGGCTAATGTTCTACTATGATAGGGATGCTAGGGTTTAAGTGGTTAATCCTATCACACAAAGATTTGGCGGCCCCCCTGTAGTAACTCTGAGGACCCCCTAGGGGTCCCGGCCGGACCCCCTGTTGAAGACTCCTGCTCTAGTACATTAAATTAGTCCTCTGCATCTACTTGGGATGTCATTAATGGTTAATTTACCAGCTGGTTAGCCATCAAGTGTGGGGGTCAGCAGCAATGACTGCATGTTTACAGTTCTAGCTTTTTTTATTCATACAGCGTGTCCCATGTCCAAAATAGCAGATCTACAAGGTCAAAATGTGTTGCATGAGCCTGCAGTTGTCAGCAAATACAAAAATCCACTGCCATGCACATTTCTCATGGATGTTATAGTTGATCTTCAGAGACATGAATGGAGATCACTGTTACATCTGAAACTATTTGATTTGCGTGTGTCAGTTAAAACAAACCTTGCAGTGTCAGTCAGTCTGGGAAGGTCGGTCCGTCAACAACAGCCGTGTCCACCAAAAGAACAGAAGAATCTGTCGTCGGGTCACAGCTGAAAATAATTCCAAAAATACTGTATTTTAGACCCAACTGAAGATACATGCATTATTGATTTACACACTGAAATCCATTGTGCACATGTGTACTTAAATATTTTAAATAGTTATTAACAATTCACCCTTTGTTAGCCTTCTGGTTGGTCCCGACTGACCAACCAGCAGGCTCTATGTGCCTTGTTCTGCCTTTTTAAAAATAAAATAAAAAATAACCGATTTACAAGCTCACAACGCCTCACAGTGCGAGACGTTGTGAGGTCTGCTATTTTTGGTTAAAGTTGAATATGGACGCTAGGGTTAAAGTGGTTAATATAGAAATGGGGAAAAAAAGCAGGCTCTATGTGCCTTGTCCCACCCTGGTTCTGCCTTTTTATGTTGAATTTGCTAAAACATAATTTTTGAAGAAGAATAAAAACATAAAAACATGCTGAGTCACTATACTGCCACTGAGCAGCTCCATTTTACTGAAACTAAGTTTGAAATTAGAATTGAACACACATAATAACAATACGAGCAACTGAATTAAAATGTCCACTACCAGTGGATGGAGTGTCCCACCAAGACACAGCAACAAATGGGTGTGAGCGGACTTACAAATTAGGCCAGGGGTCTTCAACAGGGTGTCTGGGACCCCTAGGGGGTCCTCAGAGTTACAACAGGGGGTCCTCCAAATCTTTGTGTGAGATCTAACAATTTTTTTTTAACCCTAACGTCCATATTCTGAGAACTTTAGCCAAAAATAGCTCACAACGCCTCGCAGCGCGAGGCGTCCCAGGTTTTTGGCAACAACACAGATGCAGATAATTGGTGCACTGTGGAACACTGGAAAGAAATAATGCAACTGGGTTTGATATAAACTGATTCAAGGTGTGGATTATAGTCTCATACCACAGCAATTTAAGCATTTAAAGGGAAACCTTGAAACTATCCATTTTAGAATGGTTATTTTATCATACCTTGCAGTAGGGTGTCTGGTCAGTGAGTCAACCACAGCTGTGTCCAATGGATCAGGATCGTCTACACCCACAGCTGCAAAATGATTTAGAAAACAATATTTTAGACAAATCAATTTAAACCAAAGGCACATTTATTTTTCTACATACCAACATACACTGTTAGTAACATTAACCAAGAGGTTTTTCTTCTGCCTCATGGGAGTACGTATGCAAGGTCACCTTGAGGCTGATTTGAAGGGGGAAATAATGTGTGTCATTCCTTTGTTTACCTAGTGGGAATGTGCGTGCAAGATTTCACAGAAATGACATGACATGCTGTGTCCATAATTTGAGGCATTTTCTTCAAAACCGAGAACTTCTTTAAACTTTGGAAGACAATCTTTGCCAATCAGGGTGGAATAAGACAAATCTGAAATAGGCCTACACATTGGTTTAATGACTATAGAAAAACAAACAATTTTTGCACAAGATCAGTAGGAGTTATGTAAAACAACATGATATTCTGGTGGTGCTCTAAGGCAGTGGTTCTCAACCTGTGGGCCGGGACCCCCAGGGGGTCCCCAAATGATTTTGGGGGGTCCCCAGATGATATGAGGCAGACACCTCTAATATGTACTGTCATGAAACTGTACCTTTTCCTATGCAAACTTCTAATAAAGTCTTCAATCAATCAATCAGACATTGTGAAAATAGCCGATCTACATGCTCACATTATCAAATATTATCTAATATTAAGGCAGAAATTGTGAAAATAGCCGATCTACATGCTCACATTATCAAATATTATCTAATATTAAGGCAGAAATTGTGAAAATAGCAGATCTACAAGCTCACAAAACGCGAAGCGTAGCCGATCTACATGCTCACATTATCAAATATTATCTAATATTAAGGCAGAAATTGTGAAAATAGCAGATCTACATGCTCACAAAACGCGAAACGTTGTGAGCATGTAGATCTGCTAGATCTGCTATTTTCACATACATGTGTTATACAAAATGCCTCAACTCTTAGTTCTCGTCATGGTGGGGGGGTCCCCAGTTAAAATATGAATATTTTGGGGGTCACAGCCTGAAAAGGTTGAGAACCAATGCTCTAAGGGGCCCATGTGAAACAGTTGGGGCAGTGGTTCTACTGTAGCATCCATGGAGTGTGTGTGCACTGTTTCATCATTGATCAGTGACAGAGATTATCTGTCCACACACACTGATGGACAGGGTGCCAAACATATTCTCGACCATGCCTTTTGGCCTGGCAGAGACAGCCATTTGCTCAAATATTTGGTTATGACAGTTAGCTACAGTACAACAGTAGGGTATAGACCTAAATACAATTTAGGCATTTAGCAGATAGGCTTAATAGAAATGTACAATTAGCAAGGTAAACACTTGCTGTTTAAAGAATGCTGAGTGACAGAGTAGTGCATCAAGAAACTGATCCCAGGCAAACAAAGCAAAACATATTGTTGAGTACTGGAGTAATTTTTCCAAGTGTATGCTTTAAAATTACACAAGTATGATATAGGCTACATAGAAATATTTTCCAAATATTTGTAGCTGCCATAAAATGTGTACAATGCATTTTTATCACATGGCTGCAGTGTGCCAGATATTTTGGAAATAGCAGATCTACAAGCTCACATTAAGTGGTTAAACTTAAACTTTGAACCAGGGTTCTTGATGCCAAATACCAGCAAATAATAATACATTTTATTTATATCACACTTTACATTTGAAGCAAATCTCAAAGTGCTACATTAAAAGGCAAAATGGAAGAATATTAAGAAAATAGACTAAAGGCCCATTCCCACTGGTCCAGATAAAAAAAAACTCTTTCTCCAGATATTTTTCCATTCAAAGTGGATGGTAGATACAGATACAAAAAATATGTACCACAGATATTTGTCACAGATACTTTGATCTGTGGCCAATATTTTTTTAATCTGTATCTACCATCCACTTTGAATGGAAAAATATCTGGAGATAGAGATTTTTTTTATCTGTTATCTGGCCCAGTGGGAATGGGCCTTAAGAAATAAAAACAAGAAACAGAGAAATGAATAAGTTCAGAACGTTGTTCACCTATACAAAGCTAAGAAAAGGTTTAAAACACATGGGGCATCTAACAGACTTTCTAGGCAAACGCCTTGTTAAATTAAAATGTCTTTAATCCCCGCAACAAACACACACGCGCGATGAGAACACGCATAGATAGCGATATATACCAACTCTGACATACGCACGTGTTTTTGTTTGCATGGTCAGATCATTTTAATTTGAAAGTTGAACGGGATGTTCAATGTGTTTTTGTGTGTTAAGAAAACTGTATAGCACGCCGTGTCCTATGGCTGTGTTAAGTTACACAGGTTTGTTTGGGCGGAAACGGTGCTGTCTTCCACAATAAAGGCACACCAGCGTTTAATTCAGTTAACCCGTAGCCGTCAAAAAGTACCTTTTCAGCCGTTTTCAACGCTAAACGCGGGTATGCAGCCCGGTGCATGACTCAACTTCGTAACAAACAAGAAAACTAAGCTAACGTTAGCATCGATCATACGACAACAAAGCCATTTTGACAACAAAGCCATTTTGCTTTCAACCGGTAGCTATGGCCGGTAGCTAACGATAGCTTAAACACGACAGCGTCGTAGAAAACAAAGGATCGTGTTACGTAAAGTTAATTACCTGAGTGTTGCGAGGTCCTGCAGGGGGGAAAAAGATGAGATAAAAAGTGTAACAATGTCTAAATAAATCAATGGAATCGCTGGAAAATAGCAGCTACAGCTCTCGAGTTCTGTTGTCTCAGCTCACAAGGCAAGCGTAAACAACCAGTCACCAGCGTGCCGTAAAGCAGACTGAGGGGGCGTACACAGGCGTGCTATTGGACATGCCCAGGACATGCCCCCTAAAGCCAGAGCTGTAATTGGACAGAACACCAGAAGCCGCCTACTGTTTCCGAAAACACACACACACGTGCACTGTTTAAAACTTGAAAAAGTATTTGTACTTTACTTGTCCAATTTCCAATACTTTTACTTCTACTAACTCCACTACTTCTCGGATCCAAATATTGTACTTTTACTCCACTACAATTATTTGAAAACTTTAGTTACTAGTTACTTTGCTGCATAAAATAAACCATAATATTATAAAACATACATGAACCACTTAAGCCCTATTTGAGCTTGTACTTTTACTTTTGGTACTTTGTACTTTTAATTTTTATGCCAACACTTTCATACTTTTACTCAAGTACATTTTGAATTCTGGACTTTTACTTGTAACGGAGTGCTTCTACATTGCTAAAGTGGGCGGAGTTAAGCCCCGATTTTACTGTGTTGTCATAACCGACAAGATCAATTGATACTTTTACTCAAGTAAAAAGATTTGAGTACGTTTTCAACCAATGCAAACAATTACAACATCAACGTTTATCTATCAACAAAAACAACAACAACAACAACAACAACATTAGTATTCACGCAATTTGTGTGCACCCCAAAGAAACTATTAACCACGTTATCGTTTGTAATGACTTGATTTTATAGGTGGGACGTTCGCGAACGAATCGAATCCTTTGAACGGCTCTTTGAAGTGAACGATGGGATCCGGTTGGCGCAATAGGTGGGACGTTCGCGAACGAATCGAATCTTTTGAACGGCTCTTTGAAGTGAACGATGGATCCGGTTGGCGCAGTAGAGAGCCGTTCATTTGGGGAAGAGACGCCCCCCCCCCCAAATTCAACATCTCCTTGTACTCCACTGAGTAGCCTACTGACTGAGTAGGCCTACAGTGATTGAGTGAGAGAGGAGCCAAATGAGCCAGTATTTTGAACGTCTGAGCCATAAATCCCACCTCTACTTGATTTGATCTGGAAGGGATTTAATCATAGAGTTATTTAATAGATAGGCTACAGCTGAGCCCGTGGACTTCGGGTCTGTGATTGGCTAACCAATAAATAGCCATTGAATTATAAAAAAAAAAAAAAACGTTTTTTTTTATTTATGATTTAAACAGACTTTTTATTTTATTTTGTCACTTTCACAAATCGTATGCTGTATATTAGCATTTTTATGGTGTATCTATTCTGCATCTAGCATGAAGGCATATCTATTCTGCATCTAGCATGAGGCCACATTTGTAACCAAAATCTTCGCTGGCCCGGGGGTCCCCAGAAGAAAAAAATCAGATAGAGATTATGATTAAACAGACTTTTTATTTTATTTTGTAACTTTCACAAATCGTATGCTGTATATTAGCATTTTTATGGTGTATCTATTGTGCATCTAGCATGAAGGCATATCTATTCTGCATCTAGCATGAGGCCACATTTGTAACCAAAATCTTCGCTGGCCCGGGGGTCCCCAGAAGAAAAAAATCAGATTGAGATGGGGTCTGCGGCCAAACACATATCTTTTTGGGGGTCCTTGACATGACACAGTTGGAACCACTGATTTATAGCATATGTTTTTCAGAAAACTGTGAGTGTGTGTGTGTGTGTGTGTGTGTGTGTGTGTGTGTGTGTGTGTGTGTGTGTGTGTGTGTGTGTGTGTGTGTGAAATTGTGAGTGTGTGTGTGTGTGTGTGTGACGCGCGATTAGAAAAGGTGTCGTTGGGATCCTGCGTTCGTGATGTAAGGATATGGTTTCTTGTTTTTAAGAAATGGGCTCCTCCCACAGTTTTAAAGAAATGGGCTCCTCCCACAAATTTGGCTGATTTATAGCATATGTTTTTCAGAAAACTGTGAGTGTGTGTGTGTGTGTGTGTGTGTGTGTGTGTGTGTGTGTGTGTGTGTGTGTGTGTGTGTGTGTGTGTGTGTGAAATTGTGAGTGTGTGTGTGTGACGCGCGATTAGAAAAGGTGTCGTTGGGATCCTGCGTTCGTGATGTAAGGATATGGTTTCTTGTTTTTAAGAAATGGGCTCCTCCCACAGTTTTTAAGAAATGGGCTCCTCCCACAAATTTGGCAAGGCGATTTTACGTTGTCGCGTCGCTCCCGAGATCGTTTGTGTTTCGTTTTGAGAGGGTCGTTCCCCCTGAAAAACACGTTTTGGCATGAAACGGTTACGTTTTGCGCGTTTGTGGCGCCCCCTATGAGTCGAAATGGAAATGCTTTTGGGGATTTGTTGAGTATACCACCCCCGACTAGTGGTTAAAATGTGGTGTTGACTGGATGTTTCGTTCCGGATTTATGGCTATTTTTTGCGAAACGGGCCCCTCCCGCTAAATTTGGAAGCTTGTTACGGACGAACGGTATGGACTATCGAAATATCGCTTGAATATGTTCATCGCATGGGTCCAGAGATCATGTGTACTGATTTTTGTGACATTTGGAGAAAATATGTAGGAAAAAGAGCAAAAAGTGTGTTTTGAAGAAAATTCAAAATGGCGGAAAATCTATCCTGACGCAAATGGGCGGGGGCTATATGGGGAGATGCGTCATGCCCCAAGGAATCCAGGGAAAAAGGAATTTTAAATTTCCGACCTACGGTTCAAGAGTTACAGGCCGAAACGTAAAGTGGGCTGTTATAGCGCCACCATGAGGCCAACTGACGAAATTATTTTTTCTTTAATTCTTGATATCATTATAAATCTCCTCTCCAAGTTTTGAAACTGTAGCCCCTATGGTTTGCGAGAAAGAAAATATTGAATGTGAGTTTTTGCGATTCCCATTATAAGTCAATGGGGAAAATTAATTCACTAATAAATTAATATCAATTAAACGATACAACTTTTTTCTTAGAAAAGTAATAGCACACTATTCCCGATCAAGCCGGTCGATTTGACATATGGCGCGAGTGTGTGGCGCAAAAACTGTGGGCTGTGAAGCGCGCCAAACTTTTGGTTACATTGAAAGAATAATAATAAATAAAGTTTCCCTAGAACTATAGCAACCACACTAACTAGAAAATGTGCAATTTGGGAAATTGCGAGTGTGGTTGCCCGCCCCGCCCCGGCGCGAGCCGCGGGGACGCGCCTCCGGGACCCCGAGGAAAACGCCGGGGCCCGAGGGAGACGACGTCGGGACGGATACCGTCGGGCCGCGCGACGCGCGATTCTAAAAGGTGCCGTTCGGATCCTGCGTTCGTGATTTAAGGATACGGCGTCTTGTTTTTAAGAAATAGGCTCCTCCAACGAGTTTCGCCAAGCGATTACGTTGTCCTGTCGCTCCCGAGATCCTTTGTGTTTCGTTTTGAGAGGGTCGTTCCCCCTGAAAAACGCGTTTTGGCACGAAACGCATACGTTTTGCGCGGTTGTGGCGCCCCCTATGGGTCGAAGTGGAAATGCTTTTGGGGATTTGTTGAATATCCCACCCGTGACTTGTGGTTAAAATTTGGTGTTGACTGGATGTTTCGTTTGTGATTTATGGCTATTTTTGGCGAAACGGGCCCCTCTCGCTAACTTCGTAAGCCTGTTCCGGACGAACGGTATGGACTATCGAAATATCGCTTGAATATGTTTATCGCATGGGTCCAGAGATCATCTGTACCGATTTTTGTGACATTTGGAGAAAATATGTGGGAAAAGGAGCAAAAAGTGTGTTTTGAAGAAAATTCAAAATGGCGGAAAATCTATCCTGACGCAAATGGGCGTGGCCTATATGGGGAGATGCGTCATGACCCAAGGAATCCAGGGAAAAAATAATTTTAATTTTCCGACCTACGGTTCAAGAGTTATAGGGCAAAACGTAAAGTGGGGTGTTATAGCGCCACCATGTGGCCGAATGATGTAATTATTTTTTAATTAATTCTTAAAATTATTATGAATCTCCTCTCCAAGTTTTGAAACTTTAGACCCTATGGTTTAAGAGAGAGAAAATAATTGAATGTGAGTTTTTGCTATTCCCATTATAAGTCAATGGGGGAAATTAATTCACTAATAAATTCATATCAATTAAACGATACAACCTTTCTCTTAGAAAAATGATAGCACACGATTCCCGATGAAGCCGGTCGATTTGACATATGGCGCGAGTGTGTGGCGCAAAAACTGTGGGCGGTGAAATGCGCCGAAAAAAAGTTTATCCCCCAAAGAATAATAATAATAAATAAAGTTTCCCTAGAACTATAGTGTGTTGCCCTGTAAGGGCAACCACACTAACTAGAAAATGTGCAATTTGGGAAATTGCGAGTGTGGTTGCCGCCCCGCCCCGGCGCGAGCGGCGGGTGACGCGCCTCCCTGAGAACGTTTGTGTTTCGTTTTGAGAGGGTCGTCCACCCTGAAAAACGCGTTTTGGCATGAAATGGTTACGTTTTGCGCGTTTGTGGCGCCCCCTATGGGTCGAAGAGGAAATGCTTTTGGGGATTCGTTGAATATCCCACCCGTGACTTGTGGTTAAAATTTGGTGTTGACTGGATGTTTCGTTTATGATTTATGGCTATTTTTGGAAAAACGGGCCCCTCTCGCTAACTTCGGAAGCGTGTTCCGGACGAACGGTATGGACTATCGAAATATCGCTTGGTTATGTTTATCGCGTGGGTTCAGAGATCTTGTGTACCGTTTTTTGTGACGTTTGGAGAAAATATGTGGGAAAAGGAGCAAAAAGTGTGTTTTGAAGAAAATTCAAAATGGCGGAAAATCTATCCTGACGCAAATGGGCGTGGCCTATATGGGGAGATGCGTCATGACCCAAGGAATCCAGGGAAAAAATAATTTTAATTTTCCGACCTACGGTTCAAGAGTTATAGGGCAAAACGTAAAGTGGGGTGTTATAGCGCCACCATGTGGCCGAATGATGTAATTATTTTTTAATTAATTCTTAAAATTATTATGAATCTCCTCTCCAAGTTTTGAAACTTTAGACCCTATGGTTTAAGAGAGAGAAAATAATTGAATGTGAGTTTTTGCTATTCCCATTATAAGTCAATGGGGGAAATTAATTCACTAATAAATTCATATCAATTAAACGATACAACCTTTCTCTTAGAAAAATGATAGCACACGATTCCCGATGAAGCCGGTCGATTTGACATATGGCGCGAGTGTGTGGCGCAAAAACTGTGGGCGGTGAAACGCGCCGAAAAAAAGTTTATCCCCCAAAGAATAATAATAATAATAAATAAAGTTTCCCTAGAACTATAGTGTGTTGCCCTGTTAGGGCAACCACACTAACTAGAAAATGTGCAATTTGGGAAATTGCGAGTGTGGTTGCCTGCCCTGCCGCCCCCTATGGGTCGAACTGGAAATGTTTTGGGGGATTTGTTGAATATCCCACCCGCGACTTGTGGTTAAAATTTGGTGTTGACTGGATGTTTCGTTTGTGATTTATGGCTATTTTTGGCGAAACTGGCCCCTCTCGCTAACTTCGTAAGCCTGTTCCGGACGAACGGTATGGACTATCGAAATATCGCTTGAATATGTTTATCGCATGGGTCCATAGATCATGTGTACCGATTTTCGTGACATTTGGAGAAAATATGTAGGAAAAGGAGCAAAAAGTGTGTTTTGAAGAAAATTCAAAATGGCGGAAAATCTATCCTGACGCAAATGGGCGTGGCCTATATGAGGAGATGCGTCATGACCCAAGGAATCCAGGGAAAAAGGAATTTTAATTTTCCGACCTACGGTTCAAGAGTTATAGGGCAAAACGTAAAGTGGGGTGTTATAGCGCCACCATGTGGCCGACTGATGTAATTATTTTTTTATTAATTCTTACAATTATTATGAATCTCCTCTCCAAGTTTTGAAACTGTAGCCCCTATGGTTTGCGAGAGAAAAATACATGAATGTGAGTTTTTGCGATTCCCATTATAAGTCAATGGGGAAAATTAATTCACTAATAAATTAATATCAATTAAACTATACAATTTTTCTCTTAGCAAAATCATAGCACACGATTCCCGATGAAGCCGGTCGATTTGACATATGGCGCGAATGTGTGGCGCAAAAACTGTGGGCGAAGAAAGCCGTCAAACTTTTGGTTACCCTAGAAAGAATAAAGTTTCCCTAGAACTATAGTGTGTTGCCCTGTAAGGGCAACCACACTAACTAGAAAATGTGCAATTTGGGAAATTGCGAGTGTGGTTGCCCGCTCCTCCCACAAATTTTCCAAGGTGATTACGTTCTCATGTCACTCCCGAGATTGTTTGTGTTTCGTTTTCAGAGGGTCGTTCCCCCTGAAAAACACATTTTGGCATGAAACAGTTACGTTTTGCGCGTTTGTGGCGCCCCCTATGGGTTGAGGTGGAAATGCTTTTGGGGATCTGTTGAGTATACCACCCACGATTTGTGGTTAAAATTTGGTGCTGACTGGATGTTTCGTTTGTGATTCATGGCTATTTTTCGCGAACCGGGCCTCTCCCGCGAACTTCGTAAGACTGTTACGGGCGAACGGTATGGACTATCGAAATATCGCTTGAATATGTTTATCGCATGGGTCCATAGATCACGTGTACCCATTTTTGTGACATTTGGAGAAAATATGTAGGAAAAGGAGCGAAAAGTGTGTTTTGAAGAAAATTCAAAATGGCGGAAAATCTATCCTGACGCAAATGGGCGTGGCCTATATGGGGAGATGCGTCATGACCCAAGGAATCCAGGGAAAAAATAATTTTAATTTTCCGACCTACGGTTCAAGAGTTATAGGGCAAAACGTAAAGTGGGGTGTTATAGCGCCACCATGTGGCCGAATGATGTAATTATTTTTTAATTAATTCTTAAAATTATTATGAACCTCCTCTCCAAGTTTTGAAACTGTAGCCCCAATGGTTTGTGAGAGAAAAATAATTGAATGTGAGTTTTTGTGATTCCCATTATAAGTCAATGGGGAAAATTAATTCACTAATAAATTAATATCAATTAAACGATACAACTTTTCTCTTATCGCAATAATAGCACACGATTCCCGATGAAGCCGGTCGATTTGACATATGGCGCGAGTGTGTGGCGCAAAAACTGTGGGCCGTGAAACGCGCCGAAATAAAAGTTTATCTAGAAGAATAAAGTTTCCCTAGAACTATAGTGTGTTGCCCTGTAAGGGCAACCACACTAATGACAATATCTAGAGTGTGCTCGCCTTATAGGCGAGCCCACAATAAACTAGAAAAATATTGTTCCTTCGAAACAATTGTGGGCTCGCTTCTAGCCAGAAAACAATGGCTATAAAAGTACAAAATGTCAAGATCGCAGGCAGTGCTCTCTTTGACGTTACTGACGTCAAAGATTGGTCCATTTTTTCCAAAAATGTTATGCAAAAGTTGACCCGCTGGTGGCGCTATAACAGGCCAATGATAGAAGGGTGGTATCTGTTCCTTGACCTATTGGGAATGTGCTTGCAAGATTTCACGCACATCCCAGGCTGTGTTCATGATTTGAGGTGTTTTTGGCTTTGGCCACTTTATCGCTGCTTGCAGCTATA
The DNA here is from genome assembly GCF_963921795.1 of Nannobrachium achirus. Taxonomy (NCBI): domain Eukaryota; kingdom Metazoa; phylum Chordata; class Actinopteri; order Myctophiformes; family Myctophidae; genus Nannobrachium; species Nannobrachium achirus. Next base: position 13,156,375 of record NC_137811.1, on the reverse strand, counting down.
TTTATTATTATTATTTTATTATTTTATTGTATGCACTTCATAGGCATGTTAGATAAAGGTCCTTAGATTGCGTGTAGAATGTTTCATGCAAATTGCTAAAAAGAAATCCTAGAATAAAAACGGTTTTAAGCGTTTCACAAACTGCTCAAAATGATATAGCGCCCCCCTTTGGCCAATTGGGGTATGATTGGTTTTAGTGATATTTGAAATAACACTCTACATCTTTGCCAAATGCCATGAACATGCTACGTTGTATGTATGATTTAGAGGCAGAAGAATAATTTGCATAAAAATGCAATATTCATTTAATTATTTAAAAAAGCATGTTTCAATTTTAAAGAAATCCGATCTGACAGATCTTTAGATATCGGTCCAAAGTTCACGTAAAAAAAGTTTTGTGCACGTGACGCGAAGATTTCAGAATAAAAAAGGGTTTACGCGTTTTACAAACTGCTCAAATTGGCGGAAAATCTAAGGGCGGAGCTTACTTAACAACGACACAGATGTCTTCCGCTTGAGTCAAAGCACGCGTGTAACAAGTTGCATGTCTTCAAACGAAACGAGTCAAGACTTATGCCCGTTTGAAGTTTGAATTTTCAAACGCTTCGTATAGCGCCCCCCTTTGGCCAATTGGAATAAGATTGGTTTCAGTGATATTTGGACTAACCCTCTACATGTTTGCCAAATGCCATGAAAGTAACACTTTGCATGTTTGATTTAGAGGCAGAATAATAATTTGCATAAAACCGCAATATGAATTGAATTATTAAAAATTAATGGTTTAACGTACAAACTTCTCACCACATAGACTGTATAGGTATTGGTCCAAAGTTCATGTGAAAAAAGTTTTGTGCACTTGACGCGAAAATCCCAGGAGGAGATAGATTTTTACTGTTTTTCATATAATTCCGAATTGTGGGAGACCTAAAGGTCAGAGGTCAAAAGTTAGAGGGTAAAAGTTGTTCGGCATGAGGAGACGCATAAGTGTATACAGGTTTCATGGCTGTATGTATAACACAGCATGAGCTATACCTGTTCAAAGATCGCACTTTCGAAGGCTTCCTACAGCGCCACCATTTGGCCGATTGCTATAAAAAATAATAGCACACTTCGCCACTGTAAACTGAACACATTGATGTTTTTATTTTCATTTTCTCACTAAGTATGTAGGAGTAGAAAGGAACCGAAGTTTTTTGATACTTGCACTGACTGCCTAGTATAGAAACTAGAAAATATTGTTCCTTCGAAACAATTGTGGGCTCGCTTCTAGCCAGAAAACAATGGCTATAAAAGTACAAAATGTCAAGATCGCAGGCAGTGCTCTCTTTGACGTTACTGACGTCAAAGATTGGTCCATTTTTTCCAAAAATGTTATGCAAAAGTTGACCCGCTGGTGGCGCTATAACAGGCCAATGATAGAAGGGTGGTATCTGTTTCTTGACCTATTGGGAATGTGCTTGCAAGATTTCACGAACATCCCAGGCTGTGTTCATGATTTGAGGTGTTTTTGGCTTTGGCCACTTTATCGCTGCTTGCAGCTATATTTATTATTATTATTTTATTATTTTATTGTATGCACTTCATAGGCATGTTAGATAAAGGTCCTTAGATTGCGTGTAGAATGTTTCATGCAAATTGCTAAAAAGAAATCCTAGAATAAAAACGGTTTTAAGCGTTTCACAAACTGCTCAAAATGATATAGCGCCCCCCTTTGGCCAATTGGGGTATGATTGGTTTTAGTGATATTTGGAATAACACTCTACATCTTTGCCAAATGCCATGAACATGCTACTTTGTATGTATGATTTAGAGGCAGAAGAATAATTTGCATAAAAATGCAATATTCATTGAATTATTTAAAAAAGCATGTTTCAATTTTAAAGAAATCCGATCTGACAGATCTTTAGATATCGGTCCAAAGTTCCCGTAAAAAAAGTTTTGTGCACGTGACGCGAAAATTTCAGAATAAAAGCGGGTTTACGCGTTTTACAAACTGCTCAAATTGGCGGAAAATCTAAGGGCGGAGCTTACTTAACAACGACACAGATGTCTTCCGCTTGAATCAAAGCACGCGTGTAACAAGTTGCATGTCTTCAAACGAAACGAGTCAAGACTTATGCCCGTTTGAAGTTTGAATTTTCAAACGCTTCGTATAGCGCCCCCCTTTGGCCAATTGGAATAAGATTGGTTTCAGTGATATTTGGACTAAACCTCTACATGTTTGCCAAATGCCATGAACGTAACACTTTGCATGTTTGATTTAGAGGCAGAATAATAATTTGCATAAAACCGCAATATGAATTGAATTATTAAAAATTAATGGTTTAACGTACAAACTTCTCACCACATAGACTGTATAGGTATTGGTCCAAAGTTCATGTGAAAAAAGTTTTGTGCACTTGACGCGAAAATCCCAGGAGGAGATAGATTTTTACTGTTTTTCATATAATTCCGAATTGTGGGAGACCTAAAGGTCAGAGGTCAAAAGTTAGAGGGTAAAAGTTGTTCGGCATGAGGAGACGCATAAGTGTATACAGGTTTCATGGCTGTATGTATAACACAGCATGAGCTATACCTGTTCAAAGATCGCACTTTCGAAGGCTTCCTACAGCGCCACCATTTGGCCGATTGCTATAGAAAATAATAGCACACTTCGCCACTGTAAACTGAACACATTGATGTTTTTATTTTCATTTTCTCACTAAGTATGTAGGAGTAGAAAGGAACCGAAGTTTTGAGGAGAACTTGATATAGTATATAAATAAACTAGAAAAATATTGTTCCTTCGAAACAATTGTGGGCTCGCTTCAAGGCAGAAAGCAATGGCTATAAAAGCACAAAATGTCAAGATCGCAGGCAGTGCTCTCTTTGACGTTACTGACGTCAAAGATTGGTCCATTTTGTTCCAAAAATGTGTTGTGCAAAAGTTGACCCGCTGGTGGCGCTATAACAGGCCAATGTGAGAAGGTTGGTATCTGTTCCTTGACCTATTGGGAATGTGCTTGCAAGATTTCACGCACATCCCAGGCTGTGTTCATGATTTGAGGTGTTTTTGGCTTTGGACACTTTATCGCTGCTTGCAGCTATATTTATTATTATTATTTTATAATTTTTTTGTGTGCACTTCATAGGCATGTTAGATAAAGGTCCTTAGATTGCGTGTAGAATGTTTCATGCAAATTGCAAAAAAAAATCCTAGAATAAAAACGGGTTTAAGCGTTTTACAAACTGCTCAAAATTATATAGCGCCCCCCTTTGGCCATTTGGGGTAAGATTGGTTTCAGTGATATTTGAACTAACCCTCTACACTATTTTGTCATGAAAATGTGACTTTGCATGTATGTTTTAGAGGCAGAAGAATAATTTGCATAAAAATGCAATATTGTTTGAATTATTTAAAAAAGCATGTTTCAATGTTAAAGAAATCCGATCTGACAGATCTTTAGATATCGGTCCAAAGTTCACGTAAAAAAAGTTTTGTGCACGTGACGCGAAAATTCCAGAATAAAAGCGGGTTTACGCGTTTTACAAACTGCTCAAAATGGCGGAGAATCTTAGGGCGGAGCTTACTTAACAACGACACAGATGTCTTCCGCTTGAGTCAAAGCACGCGTGTAACAAGTTGCATGTCTTCAAACGAAACGAGTCATGACTTATGCCCGTTTGAAGTTTGAATTTTCAGACGCTTCGTATAGCGCCCCCCTTTGGCCGATTGGAATAAAATTGGTTTCAGTGATACTTTGACTAACCCTCCACATCTTTGCCAAATGCCATGAACGTGCAACTTTGCATGTATGATTTAGAGGCCGAAGAATAATTTGCATAAAACCGCAATATATATTGAATTATTAAAAAATCATTATTTAACGTACAAACTTCTCACCACATAGCCTGTGTAGATATAGGTTCAAAGTTCATGTGAAAAAAGTTTTGTGCACTTGACGCGAAAATCCCAGGAGGAGATAGATTTTTACTGTTTTTCATATAATTCCGAATTGTGGGAGACCTAAAGGTCAGAGGTCAAAAGTTAGAGGGTAAAAGTTGTTCGGCATGAGGAGACGCATAAGTGTATACAGGTTTCATGGCTGTATGTATAACACAGCATGAGCTATACCTGTTCAAAGATCGCACTTTCGAAGGCTTCCTACAGCGCCACCATTTGGCCGATTGCTATAATAAATAATAGCACACTTCGCCACTGTAAACTGAACACATTGATGTTTTTATTTTCATTTTCTCACTAAGTATGTAGGAGTAGAAAGGAACCGAAAATCCCGTCTACTTACTAAATAAATAAATAATGACAATATCTAAAGTGTGCTCGCCAGGTACTGGCGAGCCCACAACTAGAAAGACTGTTCCTTCGAAACAGTGTGGGCTCGCTTCCAACCCAAAACAATAATAGTAAAAGTGTCAAGTTCCCAGGCAATGCTCTCTTTCATTTTACTGACGTAAAATGGTAATGCAAATAATGTAGACAAGCAGTGTTATTACATGAACTTAAAGGACCAGGTCACCTTTGGGACAACCAGATCTTATTTTATTGTTGTGTGGGGACACGATCAACACAATGTTGAGTTATTTTTTGTGTTCAATCTGTGTTTTTAGATATTTTAGTATTTCAGTATGCTACAACTGGTCATATGATGCATTTTGCATCATATGATGCATGAGATGATGCAATATCATGCTACAAAGCATCATATGACCAGTTGTAGCATGCTGAAATACTAAAATATCTAAAAACACAGATTGAACACAAGAAATTACAGGATTGTGTTGATCGTGTCCCACACAACAATAAAATAAGATCTGGTTGTTGTCCCAGAGGTGACCTGGTCCTTTAACGGTATGGGGGGGGGGGGGGGGGGGGTACGTTTTAGCATGAAAATATCCACCTGTTTCCGCGAGAATTTACTGTAGCATTATGTGTGGGACACATCCGGAGAACAGCAGACATACAACCTCACACCACCTGCACAATGCACGATGGGACGTTGGAAACGTGTGGATACTACCATGTTAAGTGCCAAGCAGGAGGCACATGCTCAGCAAGGTTTACTTAACTTACCGAATAAAATTTATTCTCATTTTCTGAAAATAGCACATCTACAAGCTCATAACGTGTCACATTGTATGTCAGATGCACAGTGTGTGGTTACTGTATGTTTTGTATTAATACAATCTGCAGGAGATACTACTATGATAGATAAATAAAGAAATAATTAAGATAACAATAAAAACAATGTGGACGGGTAAACAAACAAGTTCGAGACCAGTAGCATGTTGAGAACTGAGGTTATGGCTCTTTAAAGCCCGGCCATTTGGGAATTCGCAATGCTCCCCCTGGAAACAGCTCAGGGACCCACCAGAGGTCCCCGAACCACACTTTGGCAACCAGCCATGGACCCCCTGGAAACCTTTCAGGGACCCTCGGGGGTAACCGAACCACACTTTGGGAACCAGCAATGGACCCTCAAGGACCTCCAGGTTTCCCTATGTTTTGTATTAATTCTAAAATCTGCAAAGTAACAAGTAACTGAAGCAGTCAAATACTGTAATTGTAGTGGAGTATAAGTAACAAAAATGGAAAGTAAGATATGATGAAAACATAATAAAAATGGTGTCATTCTTTAGTGCTGAATTGTGCCGTAAATTTTATAATTTGTGCTGCTATCATTATTGAGATATTCTACACGACACCACTGTTCTGCTGCTATCTTCTACAATGAAATACTGCTGCACCGGCAATCAGTATACTGCTGCTAAATCTGCTAATTCATAACCATATAAATATTTATATATATAAATATATATAAAAGCACAATTGATGATTTCAACTGCACAAATTAGAGCACATCCAGCACAAAAAATGTAGACCATTTTTCCCGATTTGTAGCCAAACAATTGGGGTGCAAGCCTAAGCAAAACTATAACTTAGAATAATCCCTTATTCTTTTTAAGTAAAATTTCTAAAACACTACAAAACATGTCTCAAAGACAAATACAAGCAAACGTCTCCACAGTAACAGTTGAGGAGAACTTGATATGACTGCCTGCCTGATAGATAAATAATTACAATATCTAAAGTGTGCTCGCCTTATAGGCGAGCCCACAATAATGACAATATCTAAAGTGTGCTCGCCTTATAGGCGAGCCCACAATAATGAAGATAACATACGTGTGCTCGCCTTCCAGGCGAGCCCACAATAATCGGGAGGTGTAGCGATGGCCGCGGCGTGAATGGCAAAGTCGTCAAAACGCTAGTCAAGTGATCTCCAAACTAAAAAGCTGTTATAATTTCAAGATATGAGTATTTGAATTGGCCTTGGACTAGCAATAGAATACAACAGAACTTCAGAAGATACTTCTATAAAATGAAGCATGGATTGGCACAGACACTTTCAGTGAAGGCAGTTCAGAACTTCAGAGAAATAAAACACCCCAAATATTGGAGTGTGTTGTGCGCACCATGTTTCTAAAATCACATACTGTATTGGGACATGGTCTGAAAATACATTTCAGTCTTGGGATTTTTTTTTGCTTTAACCCCTGGGTCCTTGTATCAGATTCTTAAAATAGTTTGTTCTTGATACTCACAGGTGATTGGTCCGATGGTGACGGTTTTGATGGGTACAGATGTGTAAACGGAGCGGCGACGCCTCCCTGAGCAAACCTGTGAAAGGTGAAGGAATAGCAGTAAGCACACTGTTAAAGGGATAACTTTCAAACATGTTTGGGGTCATTTTAACTTCTACTCGGGCATAAAAGAGACCCCCAGACAGTTTTTACGTTGCTTGATTCAGTATTTTGCCATTTGATTTTCATTTTATTAGACACACCCCCTTCCAATACAAACCCATTGTAACTTCAAACTCTCTTTTAGCTATGATAGATAGATTAATCAAAAACACCCGTCCTTGGTTCTGGCGAGATATTGTCCTTCTAATGCATGAGGAGACTGTGTTTTTTCAATTCGTTTTTTCTTTCTCTACTTTTTTATATTTTCTTGGGAAATGAAGATCGTGTCAAAGGTCATACCTCACCTAGACACAGGATCTGACACGAATTCTGACCTGATGGTCAAGATTCCATTTATCCCCTGAGCAAGCAGGCAGGCTCTATTAGCTCAATGGTAACATGTTCAGCACTTAGGCAGGACACCGGGTTCAAATCCGGGGTTCCATACAGTAGTACTGATTTAAGCGAACAGGAATCACAACAGATCTTCAAAACATCTACAGTAAATGGACAGCCCGTACTGGCCATCTGCAGTGCTACATGGCATATTGTAACTGTGTGGTGGATAGTAACCTACAGGAGAACATGAGGAGGCTCTCTGGTCACACAGGTGGAGGCTGCAGTGAAGGTAGATCTCTGTGTTCTCTGTCTGGAACAGGGAGGGCAGGGCAGAGAAACCAGCCTGGAGCGACGAGCCGCTCTCGACCACTGACACCTGGCGGTTGTCTCCAGCACACCTGGAGAACAGAAGCAGAGATGTACAGATATGAATGATTCCCGCCAGATACCGATTCCGATATCCATAAGTTATGTCGGTCAAAAATGAGCAGTCCTGGAATTTTGTCATTTTAGGGGCAAGGCCACTTGGCCTTTGATGTTGCCCATTCTTTGAGGGCACAAAGGCCAAATGCCAGGGCATAAATAAAACAAGATTTTAGTCCATTGAAAGAATTTGTTGAATTTAATGGTTTGGGATGATAACCTAATCATATTTACAATCTGATCCATGCTCAGCCCTGCATCAATCAAAGTCACTGGATTGGTTTAAAGATGGGGACTCAGGGGAGTTAAGATTTCAGAATCTCAACAAAGAAACACTGGTGTCTGACAAGAAAGAGACACTGATGTCTACTGTATACATATTGACCAGAAAGAGACAGAGGAGGAAGTGGTACAGTCAGCTGGGGCATTAAGGCCACTGTGGCATCAGTTCCTGCCATTGGTTTGAGGGGCACAAGGCCAAACTGAGGGGCAACGGCGGCCATGGCCTTCATTGCCTCCATGAAATTCCTGCCCTGATAATGAGTACAGAGCTGATACCAGTGTGTCATTTAAACAAATCTAGAACAGTGATTGTATCCCTCAGCCCTATTGGCAAGATAGCTTGTATGTCGGTCTGGCAAGTGGGAGACTGGGGTTCAAATCCAGCTCAGCGCGAATCACTACACCAGCATGGCGATAACCCCTGCCCAATCCCAATCCCCACAAACCATCTGCGGAGGCTGAAGAATGAAACGTACGTGTTTTGAATGAGGAAGTGTGGCTTGGGGTCGTCAGCAGGGCTGGAGGAGTGAGTGGCGTAGCAGTCGTCCAGAACGACCACAAACCCTGGATGTGTTTCCTCTACAGACACTCCTACATGCAGGGCAGAGCCTGCTGGCAGGGTCACCGGGCCTGCTGGGTAAGGCTTTGTGTAGTTAGAGTCCTGGAACAAGGAGATGGAGGCTCTGGCTTGGGAAGCCACTCCTGGAATGTCATTGTCAATCCTAACAGCTTCAGTCCTGTCAAGGAAACATGGGATATTTATATCCGTTAATAGTTTGTTTGTATCTCTAGTTATCTTGGAATCAATCTTGGATTTTTAAGACAACTTGATGTATACAAGTCTCTTCATACACTATATTACAAGAAAGCCATTACAACAATGGTAGATTAACAAAGATATTACTCAATACTTATACCTTATTTCAAATTACTTTTAACTGTCTAATGTCTGTCATTACTCAATCTGTACTGTACTGTACTGTGGATTCAGTTTGGCGCAAGGTAGTGTAGTAACCGATTTAAAAAATGCATTCTATTATGTTTTCTAAAAAAAGGAAAAAAATAAACATTTTATTTTATTCATGTCTTCTTTGTCAAGTGGAAACCTCATATATCCAAAACGGTTATACTTTTCAGGATAAAAATTCAAAAGCAGCAAAGCTTTGATGCTTTCGTGTGACACTGTTATGATCAAGTAGGACTTTAATTTATGAAAAAAAAAACACAACAAGTTAGAATGGAGATTGAGGTTTCTACCCAACACCAACAATAGAGAGATGGTTTTCCAAATTGAAGGGTACAAGAACATCCTATTAGTCTTTCCAGGTCTATGGGTTAATGTAGGTAGTAGGTACCAGTAGGCTAGGCATATTCACTTGTTATCACTCTCATTTAAACTTTGAAAGTAGGTTACTTACTGAAGTTGCGTTCTAATAGACTCATTTGATATGGTCTGGTATTCCGTAGTCATGGGATAGGCGCAGGAGAAGTGAACCGTTACAGGAACACCGACATTGAGCTTATTTGCAGGGTAGACCGTTAGACTGTTGGAGTAGATGGCATGCATGCCGCTGGTCTGGAAGACAAAGAGGTTAAGTGAATGGTCAGATACTGTGGCCTACAGATGTGGTAGGCAACTGAGCAGAACTTTAACTAGAAACATTACCCATTTAGGCCTAGAATTATTGAATGCTTTAACCAGTGAAAAATAGCAGATATACAAGCTCACAGCGCGGCACCGAGTGCCGCGCTGCGAGCTTGTAGATCTGCTATTTTTGAAAAGGTCGTGAAAATGTGTGCAAATCTTTGAATATAATGTATTTTTTATGCGAACGTTTGTAACTCAAATCTTGATTCTGGGTGGTCCCTGGAACTAAATATTTTGAGATGGGGGTCCGTGGACAAATACATATCATTTTGGGGGTCCTTCACATGAAAAGCTTTGAGAACCACTGACATAGTAGTCTCTCAAGAACAGACTAATTGAGCTCCAGTTAAATGAAAAGGACCTTTTCTTTGACGATGGCCGGCCAGATTGCTGACATAGAAACATAGGTTTAAAAAAACAAACCCTAGAAGGATTCAAAAGACACTTATAGAATCGGGTCAAAATTCTAATTTTCACGATTTTTCAAAAATAGCAGATCTACAAGCTTGCAGCGCGGCACTCAGTGCCGCACTGATATCTGCTATTTTTCAATAGTTAAAGCATAAAATAATGATACACAATAATATGTACCCGTTCTAAAAGGGTTAATGAATGTTACAGCAAAAGGTGTTTCTTTTCTGTTGTTGCCAAGACAGTAGTCTCGCGTGGCCAGACTATTGACTCCCACGATATGGAAATGCTCCCGTCATACAGTCTGGGGTAACGTAAGAAGAACGATGAGTATCAGGTTAAAGCGGAAGTGAAGCCTCCTTCTCACTTCCGTTTTGTTTTTAACATTGCGCACATTTATCCTAACATAAATAAAAATCATCTAAGCATATTTAACTTGCTGCTTAGCAGAAATTACATTTTAAAATATATTTTCATGAACAGAAATGCCAGCTTCCATTACTCGTCGTTCAGGGTGTGTAGTTCCAGACTCTATAGCATTTGGAGATTGTGGAATCAATCAGTCTGGCTACACGAGACTACCACGACAGTAATGCGATCTAATTCAGTCTGCATCACTGGCAACAGCAATCTGAGCATGGCTTGAAAAGCTATTTCGACCAATGCAAATGCTTGAGTGGTAGGCTATACTTTCACAGCAGCCACATTGGGAAGAACTTGGGCCCTTTCCTTAATTCCTGTCTAATACTAATTATCCTAATGAAGGCTTTGTTACATTTAGTGTAGTCTCTCGATTACAGACTTCTGCACTCAAGTGAAAAGAGCGACCAAACTTTTCTTTGACGATGGCTGGCCAGATTGCATTTAGTGTAGCACAGTGGTTCTCAATCGTTTTGATTTCAAAGACCACCATAACTCTGAGAGTGTACAAGTACGGGACCTTTTGGTTCCATTTGTACACTCTCTGAGTTACAGACCCATAAGGGGCCAATTGGGACACTTTGGGTGCGTTCAGAAATACAGCACTTGGCGCACTGGCCAATACAAACTAATACGTGAGTGCGTTTGGGGTGCGCATTTCCAAACACGTCCTTTGAGACCCACTGGTGTTGCAGAGTGTTTCCAGTGAGCCAACATGCACAATATCAGCACCCAGACTGTGTTTGAAGAGAATGGAACTGAGCCTTCATTAGTTTAATTGTTAAGACCTGTGAAGGAATTAAGGAAGGCCCAATTTATTTACATAGAGCCTATTCATCAAGTTATAGCAGTGTTTTAGCAGTGATAGCTGAGTGGTTAGTGTCCACACCTAGGACTCCTGAGGTCCCAGAGGTCGCAGGTAAGATTCCCCGCTCCAGCTATCACTGCTCCCCTCCCCGCGCACCTTGTGCGAAGCACTGGAGGTCAGCTGGGTTAAGCTGAAAACTGAATTTCCCTTGTGGGAGGACGTAGGTAAATTCTTCTTCTTCTTCTTCTAGCAGACAAATCCTCACCGTTGGTGTTAGTTGCAGCATGTTCCCACAGCTGCCAGCCACACGTTCTGCTTGGTACCACACTGTCCCATCTCGCATGCTGAAAGAGGAGCACCGCGGGTCGGGGTCGGCCAGGTGACCAGAGGATCCATTCAGGCCAGAGGATTCCAGGCTAGCCACTCGCAGGCCTATTTGCATGTGAGTCCGGCCACATGCGACTTCAGAAACTGGTGGGTGATAGATTAAAGAGGAGAACGTTAGGAAGGACTGAAGTGTAACGGGGGAAAATAATTTCAGTATTTTACAGTAGATAAGAGCAAGGTGTTTTTCTGTGTTTTTCTACCTTATCCATAAGTATATCATGCACAGTATACATCTGCTGCTATGCTCACGCACTTTCTATCTTATCTCAGGTACCATGTGTAAATAAATATAGATAATTTGTTTCTTTTATTGACCTCCTTTCCCCCTTATAATATAACGATACCATGGGAACTATGCACGAAACAAATGTCACCCACTGTTTTACCTGTGATGTGACAATCACAGGTAAAATTGATTCTGATTCTGTTGCAACATCTGATTCTGAAGGTGGAAGCATTTTTTACAGAAAAGTGAGTAAGTGAGGGAACGAATGAATGAATCAAAACAATAATTACATTCACAAACGACACCGGCATCTTCATTGTGACCGCAGTTGTGGGTCCCGAACCCTGGATGTCTGCAGTCTGTTAAAAGGTTCTCGCTTCCCGCACAGTTCACATCATCCAACCAGATATTCCCAGAGCCCTGTCCAAAGAATGCTGAGGACTTTGCTGACACGGCCCTCCCACAGCCCAATTGTCTACACACCACCTGGGCATCATTCAGGCCCCAGGCGTCGTCACACACCGTCCCCCACTGGCCACCGTGGTAGATCTCTACTCTACCAGAACAGGGGTTGTCATAGTAGCCGTTGACCAGTCTCAGTGGGGAACGAGCTGAGAGAGAGAGAGAGAGAGAGAGAGAGAGAGAGAGAGTTGTTAATAAATACATAGGTGGACATGATGGCACAAGCAATATTACATGAGAGGGTGGGCTTTAGCCGAGTTCCTCACTGAAGTGCCGATAATCAAGGTAAAGCCACGCTCGAGTGTAATATTGTGATTATACAACACAGATAAGAAAATAAAACATATAAAAGGGTATTCATATTTCTGGGCATTTCTCTCTCAAAATAACATTTCTGCAAGTGTTTCTGTGTTGTCCTGGAAATACATGGGGCTCTATTTTTTGCCTTACCCCTTATCCCTAAACTTGTTTTTTTTTTTTTGCATTTTTTTTTACTATTTTAAAAAACCTTATTGAATATTTCAAATAGCTGATCTACAAGCTCACAACGTGTCGACGGCTATTTGAAGTATTTTAAAATGTTTTTTTTAAGTTGTTAAAAAAGGCAAAGAAGTTTAGGGGTATTAGGGGATGAAAATATAGTTGATGGGGTCCATCTGACAGAGACAGAATCCCTGTTTACTCAGCCACAACTACCTTTCCTAACCTGAACACATAGAGAAACAGAACTTAACTGTTTGCTCAATCTCATTGTAATTAAGATATTCAATAGAAAACTACATGATTTTTTTTAATACCATATTTGTCTGCAAACCTGACCTCCCATGCAAACTGCCAGCCTAACCACTTAATCTTAACACACAGAGGCATGGCAGCTCATGATACTTCATGTATTCATATTTACCTGCACAGACAACACCAGCATCTTCATTGTGGCCACAGTTGTGGATTCCCAACCCGCTATGTCTGCAATGTGTAAGCTCTGATTCGCTGCCAGTGCAGGCGACGTCATCCAACCAGATAGGCCCACTGCCCTGCCCGAAATGAGCACTGCTTGTTGCTGACTGTGCCCTGCTACACCCTAACTGTCTGCACACCACCTGGGCATCGTTCATGTCCCAGTGATCGTCACACACCGTCCCCCACTGCCCACTGGAGTAGATCTCCACTCTGCCCGAGCAGCTGTTCGGTCCATTTGCCAGGCGAATCTCTCCCTCTACTGTACGCCTGCTGGAGACCAGGGGAAGGATGTGCTCGGTTGCTGGAGGTTTTGCATGGTTCTCGACTGTAGAAAGTGGAAAACAGCACTAAGAACTCCACCAAACAGGCTTTAATATAATTCTATATCATGCAATAATTAAATGGAATTAATATGCTATTTTGAAAAGTACTGGCAAATACATTTAGTGTATTTCCAGTCTTGCATGATACAGTATTCAATATTTACATTTCGAGGGCCTGGAGCGCAAAAGCATAAGTGACATTTTCTTTTACAGGACAGCTTTCATTGATTGTAATAATTTAATTAAAAACAACTTTTAAAATACATTCATTGAAGCCTAATCTGTATTAAAGTATAGACTGCTTAAACAATTACAATCAATGGAAAATTAAAATGTCACTTGCGCTCCAAGTCCACGATTTGTAAATAGACAAGGATAGAGAGCAAGGATATACTGTATGCTGTATGTGTCACAGGTCATGAGACTGACTCGAATCCTTGACATCACAATAAAGTAGCCGTAGCAACAAGACACCCATCTTGTTAAGCTTTATATCTATATTCAAAACAATGGTCTCAGAACAATAGTTGTCTGATACTCCAACATCTTTTTTATAAATGTTGGAGTATCAGTTTTATAATGGCCGATGACAGCATTTTTGATCACCAATGGAGAACATGTTATCTGATAAAGAATGATAACACTGGAGCATCTGACAGGAGCTGCGAGCCGTCTTTATGGTTTGACTAATTGTTTTACTCTGCACCAGAGAAGGAATAGCCACAGACAAGCATTTCAATGTATCCCAATATGAGGCATGTTTACCTGGACTGTTTCCACTGACACTCTGGATGAGCAGCAGAACCAACAGAACAGCTGACACTCTCACCATGGTCCACATCCTGGAGATCTGACACAAACCTGTTGAAAATAATACAAACAATGTTTTTAGACAGACTACAGCATCCTAATGGAATCTAACATCACTGGCTCAATGCAAGTGCCCGGTTCAATGCAGAGGTAGAGAATTGTACCACACCTGAAAATAACCACACCTGAAAAGCACTAAACCTGAAAATCACCACTTAATTTTTTGGACCAGAAAATAGAAAGTTTCATTGACTGATGCTTCTCTCCTACCTTGCAGAGGTGGCTTTAGAGAATTTATAAGTCTCCGCAGGGGGTCATATAACACGTGACTTTCCGTAAAACAAGGAAATGTTTAATCGATGGCAGTGATTACTTGGCATAATAATAACATAATAAAGTATGGTAACAATAAACTTGATTTGGATAGCACTTTTCAAAACAAGGTCAGAAAGTGCCACGGAGAAAACAGAAATCAGATAAAAATAGATGATGGTGCTATAAAAGAGATTGTGGAGAATCGGTTAATTATTGATATAGATCAAAGACGGTTCTTAATGAAATTCAAACAGCATTCATAAACAAAAAATAATATTATATACTTTCACTACAATTCTAGCTTATAATACTGTTGTTTAATGTGTCAAGGCTGAGTGAATTAATTTGATGAATTACTACATAAACAGTAGATTATCTTATGTAATGACTGGTAGTAACTAGAGAACGAGAATGGAACGAAATGAAGGCCCCAAAGATCCCAAAGATAAAACACTGTATTAAATGAGGGTCTGTTGCCTAATGCAAATGATTCCTGAGCTTTAACTTTTTTTTTTAACAAAAACCTTTCAGTTTTGACCAAAAGATATTATTACAGCATTAAGTATGTATTGTGTCATGTCCCCT
This sequence comes from Nannobrachium achirus, assembly GCF_963921795.1. NCBI lineage: Eukaryota > Metazoa > Chordata > Actinopteri > Myctophiformes > Myctophidae > Nannobrachium > Nannobrachium achirus. The sequence goes on along the minus strand of NC_137811.1, from coordinate 13,141,235 downwards.
GAATGTCCCGTACCATAGCAATACTGTGAGGTATCAAACTTCCTTTTAGATAAATTTGTGATAGAAAATAACATTTTGAACATTTTTGTCAACAGAAATCGTCTCAAAATTATTGTCAGATCCGTGGCCGTCTGTGGCCAAATACATATCCATTTTGGGGGTCCTTGACATGAAAAAGTTTGAGAACCACTGCTCATCAGAAGTGAGGTCAAACCAGAAGAGGTAATGACTGACCATTGGCGAGCACCTATATCATGGCTGCAACCAGGGACGTGCTGGCCATTGGGAAAAGCGGGACAACTCCCGAACGGCCGGTTCATTCCCGGCCGGTCCAGGCCGGCCATTAGGAAAAAAAATAAAAATAAAATGTCGGCCTTCGTTCCATTTTGGGGGCTGTGCGGCCAACAAAGTAAAACGTCACTGTCGGGCAGAAACCTTGTATCTCCAAGTTTCAAATGTATACATTTTTTCACAAAGCAAAGCCCTGCTTCATCATACAAGGCCGTTGCACAAAAGTAGTGAAAACAGCAGATCTACAAGCACACAACGCTTCGCGGTGCGAGGCGTTGTGTGCTTGTAGATCGGCTGTTTTCACTATAGTTTAAATCATTTTTAAAATGATAAATACAAACCAAACGGTTTTGGACATATAAGGTTTCCACCCGACAACGACGAAATATAACTCGACTCCAACTCTTCTTCCCGGACTGAATCAGGGGCCCAGCACGTCCCTGTCTGCAACATCTTCATCTATGATGCATCAACCGTCCCTGCATGCTGTTTTGGTTCCTGTATTGTTGAACAAATAAACAACGTTAAGAAGTGTCTGCTGAAACTCTGTGTTCTGAGGATCGTTAACCAGAACTTTTTGTGATGTTGCCTTCAGGGAAGAGGTATCAAAGCATCAAAGCGAGCACTAGTAGACTGAAGAACAGTTTCCTACCCCAGGCTGTTAGACTGCTAAACAAGTCTATGAAATGAACATTTCTGTGGTGCCAAGGCCTTGTATGTTGTCTGTGGTTCTTTTAAACTGTTTTTAACTGTTCTTAACTTTAGATACATTTATTATTGTTATTTATGTACCGTTTTTAATTATGTGTTTTATGGAGCACCCCCAACACAGGTTTTTCACAGTGCATGTACTTGTACATTCCCTTGTGACAATAAACATCTTGAATCTTGAATCTTGAATCTTGAATCACTTGAAAACCATAAGTTGTTGAGTGGAGTCCATCAGGGCGCTATACAATTATTTTCTGTTTTTGCTCTATCTTCGCTGATATTAGACGACCTACAGTACAAGCTCAGCACGCATCACGTTCTGAGCTTGTAGATCTGTATTTTCAGCAAGAGTTTTCCCCAGAATTCAGATGCTCGGTTTTAAGTGGTATCAGGGAGTACAGATCCAATGTAAGAGAGGCAGGGGCTGAAAAAAAGGGCCTTTTGGTGAAAATATCAAAAATAGCAGACCTCCGAGCTCATTTTCGGTGCTTAATACAACACTGAACTAAACATAATCAAGTCAATACTGGAGATGACATGGATTTCTACACAGAGAGGGCAATTCTTTCAACATAAGTTGCTGCATTCAAGTTCAGGAGAGTTTGGACAAAGCAATTCTCTTGAATGCTGCCTTCAGGTATGGCATGGAAAGAGGGCATTTGCATTTCTTTTACCGTAGTAAAAACTGCATTCATGGTCTGGAGAGGGCACTTTTTACAGACGGATAAAAGGGCAGGGGCTCAAGCCCCCTTTGATGTCTATGTGTGCACGTGCCTGAGTGGTATCACAGCCCCGAGGGCCGAATTATGTCTAGGGTGCCAAGCCGAGGGCCACAACATTGCAGGGGACGACGGCGGCGTTCCTGCTACTCCAGCGATGTCGGGTGAAAATCTTGTATGTCCAAAACCGTTCGTTTTGGATTTATATTTTTTTAAATTATTTAAACTAGTGAAAACAGCCGATCTACAAGCATACAACGCCTCGCGGTGCGAGGCGTTGTGTGCTTGTAGATCTGCTGTTTTCACTACTTTTGTGCGACGGCCTTGTATGATTTGCGAAAGAACGTACAAATGTGGAGATACGAGATTTCCAGCCGACAACGACAATATACTAGTGTTGTTGCTGCTCTTATACCACCATTATTACTGGGGTTGGTGGGGGCCAGACAGTAGCCCCCAGCGGGCCGCAAATGGCCCGCGGGCCGCCTATTGGGGAACCCTGGCCCATAGTGTCACTTCTAAAAGTTGTTCCTGTTGTTGACATTTTATCGTTCATTATGTAAGGTTCATTCATTTCAATAGCTTGCTCTTTTCCTGTGGTCACCTGCTGAGAATTTCAATTTACTCCATCTAATTTCTTTGCTTTGTGCTTAACATCAAAGGGCTATTTCACTTTAAAGATATTTATTTTGTGTGCACCCCACACAGTTCCTTGATCAATATTTAAATGTTTAATATTCTTTTTTTATCAGACACACCCTCTTCCTATACAGTTGTACATTTTTTCAATTACTTTAATTATTTGTATTTCTTCTTCACACATTAGAATATCAGTCACCAAAACCAGGGACTTGTATTTTAAATGAGTATAAAATAAGCAATTTGCACTATAAGCCATAGAAACATGGAAGACTGAACTTGAGAGAACGAAGACCTCACCCATGCACCACGACGCACCTCCACCCACTTTCACCCACCTTCACTCACACCCACCTACCTCCAGCCACTTTCATCCACCTCCACCCACTTTCACCCAACTAGGAGATGCCCCTAAAAAATAAAGGTCTGGACACACAAAAGCACACGTAGACCTAAAATGAGCCCTGATGTTTAGGTGCCGGCCACACGAAGCTGGATATTTCGGCCGCGAAACTATACTTTTGAAACCGGATAAATAAGTGAAGATACTGAAACATATCTGATTCACTGGATCCGTGTAGGCATGGAACACGGATAATCTCTGAAGACGTTACTGTGTGCTTGTCCCCCTAGTGGAGGTCTGGGGACTCAGATTATTTTAGACCTAGATATCTTTGTCGTGTGGACCTAGATATTTTTCTATGTGGATATCTGAAATATCCAGATTCATCTGGCCTAGGCCTAAAAGTGAAATACCCCTTCAATTTATCAAAAAAGCCCAAATAGCTATATTGTCATAAGCTTTCATTGTAAAGAATTTGAAATGAATGAAAGGTGAAAAAAACTGGAAATAAGGTGACCTCTATTGGCGGGTTTCTGGTCCACGTTACACTGAAAAGAACTAGATGAACAAAATTAACCAATGAAACCAGCGCTCCCCAAAACAACAGGTTTGGGGATTGGTAGGAATTGATTACAATAATGATACAGTCACCTCAGCTGTGCATTTAGTCCCAATGTTTGTAAACAAGAAACGGGTCTATAAAGCTGACTTGATTGAGCTGAGTTGATTAAATGTGAGAGCAATCTGACACATCTAATCTTGATTTATTGCTTTATTAGGAACATTGGGCTCATAGTAAACATACTTACAGTAAATGGCCCAATTTTCTTACGTGCCAACTTCCTCTTTAAATGAGGAAGTTGGCACGTAAGAAAATGGGTCAAATTGTGTTCTTTGGAACTTGGTAGGTTTATTGACAAAACACAAATGTGGTGGAAAAAGTACATTCACTTGAGTACTGTACCTGAATAAAAGTGAAAATAGCTAAGAGGCCTTTTCCACCAAAAGAACCAGTTCCAGAACCAGTGCCGGTTCAACTTTCTTGGAACCTTGGTTCGTTCTTGCGAACCGGCTTGCGTTTCCACCAGATTGAACCATGATTGAACCAGAGGAACCCTTTACGGTTCGGAACCAACTCGGTTCTCGGTGGAAAAGCTCACCTCTGGTTCATCCCAAAGGTGGGAGAAAGAACCAGAACCGGTTCTTTGCCGGTGGAAAAGGCCCTACTGTGAGCTAGATCTTCTGCAATTCTTTTTTGTACAATTTGTTCTTTTTAATGCCATGGATACAAAAAAAGAAAATGCACTTTGTAATTTATATTTTGAATAAAGGACCCATTTTCAAAACGTGCACGCACGCACGCACGCACGCACGCACGCACGCACGCACACACACACACACACACACACACACACACACACACACACACACACACACAATAATACTGTGGTTCATGAAGACCCCATTAGGTTGTTATCCCCTGAGCCCCTCAGCCATATAGCATCGTATCGTATATATACTGTATCCTGGAACACATGCCAGTGTGACATTGGTTACAATTTGACCCCTTCTTTTTGCAGCCATCTCTCTGCTTTGTGCTTCAGGCATTTACAAAAGGCAAACAGCTATGTCATAAGCTTTCATTGTATTGTAATTCCAATAGATTTTGGATTGTATTTACATGCATTTTATTGTATCTATCCGACCGTCTGTCTGCATGCTGACATCACTGATACTAAACAGTGTTGCCACCATGGTAACAAAAGGCCCAACTGACATCAATGACTGACATCACTACAGTGCCCAAATTTGGAGATGACATCACAGACCGGCCTGGACACGGAACACCATATATGGGCATAAAAGAGTGCCAGCCAGACAGATGGATACAACGGGTATTGCACAACTGGACATGGATGGTGACTATTCTGCCCAACGGGCTCTGGTCTGGGTTCTACAAAATTACTTCAGATACTCCTACATTCAATCCCTCATCGCACACCCCCAGGACTAGTGTATTACTGATGCATTGAGTACACATCACCACAGTGGAAATGGTTATCCTTTTAGCTAGGGATGTGCCGAAAGCAAAATTCTTGGCCGAAACCGAATACCGAATATTGGAAAAATTTGGCCGAAAACCGAATACCGAATAGCCGAATAATACATGTATATAATTTATTTTGTATTACAATTTTTTGCACCATTGCTGTACCTTTGTTGTAAAGCTACCTGATTATGGCAAAAGACATGATTATGGCAAAACCTAACTTAAATAATAATCACCATATGGTTCCATAAAACATTTATTTCTCACTTTTGAATGCACACATAACATATTTATTTTTGTGTAGAATTATTTATTTACTATTGTGTAGTAAATTTGTAATAAAAGACAAATTATGTCTCAAAATATTAACATTCCATATAGTTGAATTATTGCATCATAAAGAAATATCAATGTAATTATTGTTATACCAGTAAGACTCCCTAATCGGGAGATAAGCGACCGTTGGTCGCTTATCTCCACAAATAGGCCAAAAGTTTGTTTTACCAATTATTACACTCTATGTGAACATTTACATCAACAAATCCCAAGTACTGGTTTTTAGGGGTGCTGAGTGTGGCGCAGCAGCGTGTCATCCATTTTCTGCAGGGCCTTGTCAACACACCTTTGTTTGTGTATGTTAGCAACCACCTTAGCAACCATGGTTTTACCCTAGCAACCAACTGTTTACCATAGCAACCATTTTTTTGACCTTAGCAACCAACTGTTTACCCTAGCAACCAACTGTTTACCATAGCAACCATGTTTTTTTTACCTTAGCAACCAACTGTTTACCATAGCAACCATGGTTTTTTACCCTAGCAACCAACTGTTTACCCTACTAACCAACTGTTTACCATAGCAACCATGTTTTTTACCTTAGCAACCAACTGTTTACCCTAGCAACCAACTGTTTACCACAGCAACCATGTTTTTTACCCTAGCAACCAACTGTTTACCCTAGCAACCAATTGTTTACCATAGCAACCATGTTTTCTTACCCTAGCAACCAACTGTTTACCCTAGCAACCAACTGTTTACCATAGCAACCATGTTTTTTACCTTAGCAACCAACTGGTTACCATAGCAACCACTGTTTTAGACCACTGTTTCTTGCCGGTCTTATATAAGGGTAATTTGTGTACGGTGTGATGTCATACTGATGTCAGCAGTGTGATGTCATACTGATGCGGAGATATGAGCAGGGCAAAGGTGTGACGTGTGACCGACGGACGGACGGCCGGTGGAGGTTTTGATACTAAACTGCGCCCTAACGGTCGCAATAAATATATATATATATATATATATATATATATTGAATATCCTATACATTATTCGGTAGTATTCGGTATTCAGTATTCGGTAATATTCGGTATTTGGTATTCGGTACTATTCGGTAATAATTATTCGGCTGTAAAATCAAACCGAACCGAAACCGAATATGCGTTTTTTGGCACTATTCGGCCGAAAATATTCGGTGCCGAATATTCGGTCACATCTCTACTTTTAGCATAACTGTAACTGTAGCGTAGACGCAAGGTTAACAATCTTGTTAATAAAGTATTCAATCAATGATTTTGAAATGAATGCTATATGGAGAACTGAGACCATTACTTAAGAAGAAAGGAAACTGAAAACAATATAACCCAAAGAAATTGTAAACAATGTGTTTTGTTTTTTCGTTGATGTTTATCTAATTTATTTAAATATACATTTTTTATAACACTTTTATGCAAGTGCAAGGGCATATGTATGCAGGTGACAGTGTGTAAATAAGTGTGATAGTTTGTGTAATGTATTTCACACAACAACAAAAAAAAGGCCTGTTAAGCACATTATGTTTGAACACTTAGAACAACGGACTCAATCGCTAGCTTTCGCCGTGGACTGAAGACTCACCTTTTCAGACTCCACCTAAACCCTTAGCACTACAGAAAAAATCAATGACCATACATAAAGCTAGTTAGCATTTGTTTTTTAGGTTTTTAGAACTTTGATTATATTGTGTTTTTTTCTAGATAGATCCATTTGCATGTGTTATATTGCTGTTGATGTACTGACTGACATATCATCTTGTTCTTGTTTATTATTGTGATGTTTTATCTGCTTATTGTAAGTCGCTTTGGATTAAAAGCGTCTGCTAAATTGTAAACTGTAAACTGTAATGTGGAAACAAGGTGACTCCTGTAATAGTCCATGGGCCAGACGGGTTGTCGGTATCAAAAAGGTGGCAAAGGTTACCATGCATTTTTGAAAAGCTCTATATCTGTAGATTATATTTTGGTATGATAACCCTTTCTTAGACACAGCTACATTGGTGTTATCAGCCTCTAGAGTTGGTGTCCCATTAACATTACATTACAGGAAAAAAGGTAAAAAAAATTAATCTGCTTTTAGTAGCATAAGAGGGGTCAAACTAGGGGGTTTTCATGATGCCGAATCCATTGCAAGCATCTGTTTTGCACAATAAACATTCCTTGGGCTATAAATGGCCTCAGAAGACGATGCATGTATGGGTGTGCATTCATGTTAGTCGGAGGCCTTAGGGTTTTATTTCTCATGCTAATCAGTCTAAAAGCGCCAAATTTTGCACAGATGTAGCCCAGGGCATGCTCTAATGATTTAGCTAGGGCGCCCGAGTCGGTGACCTTTGGGCTCCACAAAACATCCACAAAACTCTGAAAAGTGATGACTCATCACTTTTCATCACTAAGCCATTGTTTTTCTGGAGCTGTGGCGACCCCGAAGGTCACAGACTCGGGCGCCCTAGCTAAATCATTAGAGCATGCCCTGGGCTACATCTGTGCAAAATTTGGCGCTTTTAGACTGATTAGCACGAGAAATAAAACCCTAAGGCCTCTGACTAACATGAATGCACACCCATACATGCATCGTTTTCTGAGGCCATTTATAGCCCAAGGAATGTTTTTTGTGCAAAACAAATGCTTGCAATGGATTCGGCATCATGACAAACCCCTAGTTTGACCCCATCTTATGCTACTAAAAGCAGATTATTTTTTTGCTTTTTTTCCCTGTAATGTAAAGTTAATGGGACACCAACTCCAGCGGCTGATAACACCAATTTAGCTGTGTCTAAGAAAGGGTTATCATACCAAAATATAATCTACAGATATAGAGCTTTTCAAAAATGCATGGTAACCTTTGCCACCTTTTTGATACATGGACTATAAAGCTGACGGAGGGGATTTAATGTCATTGAGACATCTGACTATTATTCTAATCATGATTTATTGATTTATTGGGAGAATTTGGCGCATCCTGCAGACTAAACTCATTTTCTTATGTGCCAACTTCCTCATAGCTCCCTGTTGACAAAACACGTTCAGGGTGAAATGTGTTTCAGTCACAGTTGAATGATTTACCAGGCACTGAAAGACTGCACTGGAGTGGAGAATGTCCTTTGCAAATGTATCTTACCAGAATGCAATTCAAATAGCCTACTGCAGGGTTCCCTACTACCGTATCTCGTATCTCCAAATTTGTATGTTCTTTCGCAAATCATACAAGGCCGTGGCACAAAAGTAGTGAAAACTTTTCACTAGTTTAAATCATTTTTAATATGATAAATTCCAAACGAACGGTTTTGGACATACAAGATTTTCACCTGACAATGACGAAAACTGTCGCTGGAGTAGTGGGAACACCACCGTCGCCCCCTGCAATGATGTGGCCCTCGGCTTGGTAGCCTAGACATAATTCGGCCCTTGGGGAAAACTAATTGGGGAACCCTGGACTAGACGCACATGCACACGCACACGCACACATGTGTAGCACACACCGAAAATGGCAGAACATATACCGTTCGTGCCTATTGAGATTGGCACATTTCCTGGGGCAAGCTGCCCAGATCACTCATGTCACTCATACTACTGTGATTTTCCACGGTCCGCTACTAAGGGGCAGTTGCGATTTGCTGCCTTGTTACTGTCTTATATTCCAAATGGTCAATGGTAAGTAGCCTACATACTTTCTGTTGATGTTTATGCTATGTGTATGCTTATGTTTTCCTAAATATGTGAAGACAGTTAGACTGCATGAAGTGAGTGAGATGAAAAAACCTGGGTGAAATCTGCCGACCCTGGCTTACTGGAGAGATGCCTCTGGAGAGAAGTTGGGGTCACTCGCAGGCACCATGCAGTCTTTACTCTCACAACCACTGTGTTCTCGGGGCATCCTCTTTCCAGGGCAGTGCGAGATATATATTATATTGTTATACGAGATGTAAATCGATCACTAGTAAGGAAGTGAGGGCATCCATAAAACATTTAAGGGCATTGTCACACATACTGTATGCCAGGGTTCCCCAATGAGTTTTCCCCAAGGGCCGAATTATGTCTAGGCTACCAAGCCGAGGGCCACATCATTGCAGGGGGCGACGGTGGTGTTCCCACTACTCCAGCGACAGTTTTCGTCATTGTCAGGTGAAAATCTTGTATGTCCAAAACCGTTCGTTTTGAATTTATCATATTAAAAATGATTTAAACTAGTGAAAAGTTTTCACTACTTTTGTGCCACGGCCTTGTATGATTTGCGAAAGAACATACAAATTTGGAGATACGGGATTTCCACCCGACAACGACGATATACTAGTGTTGTTGCTGCTCTTATACCACCATTATTACTGGGGTTGGTGGGGGCCAGACAGTAGCCCCCCGCGGGCCGCAAATGGCCGCCTATTGGGGAACCCTGGCCTACTGTATTCAAACAGAACCTGTAAATAATATATGAAAGAGTGGCGATAAACAGTCTAAATAACAGGAAAAGCACTGACTGAAAACTCTCACAAGCAAAATCTTGTGTTAATTTAAAGCAGAATCCAAAATATTGTGTTACTTTGAGGCCCTTGTAATAATGTATGAATCAGTTCTCATGAACATTTATTGGCTGTGTTATCCTGGACAACAGGAGTTGGTGTTGCGTTGGCCACTATGTGGCAGCAGTGGAAATTGAGAAGGCTACTGATACGTCAGGTGAGCAGATCTACAAGCTCACAGCGCGGCACCGAGTGCCGCGCTGTGAGCTTGTAGCTCTGTTATTTTTGAAAAAATCTTTTTTTTTTTTTATCAGTGGTGCTCAAACTTTTTCATGTTAAGGACCCCCAAAATGATATGTACGGTATTTGGATGTACGGACCCCCATCTCAAAATATTTAGTTCCAGGGACCCCCCAGTAGCAAAATTTGAGTTACAAATGTTCGCTTAAAGAAAATACCTATATTCAAAGATTTGCACACATTTTCACAAGCTCGCAGCACGGCACTCGGTGCTGCGCTGTGAGCTTGTATATCTGCCAAAATTAAGGCCCATCCACCTTGGGCCCTAGTAACTCAGTCCCACTCCCCCCCCTTGTGACGCCCCTGAATTGACACTTCAAGCCGATGCACTGTTATGCCTTAACTGCAACAAAGAGCAGAGGAAAAATAAGTTTTGCATAACATTCTAAAAAGACATGGAGGTGGAGATCATATAGGTAATAGTGGCTGGATCCCAACAGGGCATGAGTTGTTATGCCTGCACAAGGTTTGCATTTTTCAGTTGTATTTCTGGGCCATTTTGTATGACCAGTAGAACAAATGTCTTCTGATCAGCTCTGCCTCTGATCATTTCAGGGCCTGTAAATCATTCCAGGATGAAGGGGCACTGAACATTATTGTCCCTGACGGGCAGAAACCTCATGTCTCCATATTTCAACATTTTCATTTTTTAAGTTGATGTTAAAGTAGTAAAGGCTTTGCATGGGTTTTCTAAATATTGAATTAACAAGAGATTATGACTAAATAACTATATTGGATCCATTAGAACATTTAATAAGTTTCTTGAAAAGTTGTTTTGGACATACAAGGTTTCCACCCGACAGTAACGATATATAAACATTATTAGATACGATGGAGCCATGTAGCCGCAGGATGCATGTGTTCTCACTGCTCCAGTATCAGGGGCGTCAATTGGGTATGGCAGGGGTATGCAGCTGCCATACCCTGGGTCCAGGGGGGAAAATAAAAGTTACTTTTAAATATAAATCCATGAATGTCTCTTTGTCTGTCTGTGCTGGTTATTATGTTGTTAAATTACAGTAAAATAACTACAAATGCAAGATTTTACATAATGGTCACTTTAACAATGTATTATAATTATATTCTCCACACTTGTATTCTCCCCATCTTGACAGAATGGTAGGCTATATTCCCAGGTTCCACAGGTCAGCTGCACAGGTGCAATGCATTATTGTTAAATGTGGCACGTTTACTAACATGCCAAGTTTAGCTGCACTTGAAAAACCATTCCAGGCTGCCATATGCAGCCCAAGAAACCATAGAAACCTGTGTAAAAAACTGACAAAAGTCTTTTTTTTCATTTTTTTTTCAGACATTGTGAAAATAGCCGATCTTATATATTTTCACAATAGAACCGTACGTGTTATACGAAATGTAATGCCTATTGTCCATGAGGACTCCCATCTTTGCCATACCCTAGCTTTTGCTGAAATGACGCCACTGTCCAGTATAATATAATATTAGGGCCTACAGTACTTAGTTTATATGCTGCTCTGATCATAATCATTATTATTATCATCAGTGGTGTTAGAAGTCTTAACGCTAATATTAGTTATTATTAGTTATTATATTCTAATATTAGTAATTTGGTATTTTTTTTATTTTATTTTTTGTAATTTACTTAAAATTAGTAATGTAGAAAAAAAATACAAATACGAAATGCACCCTTTACAAATACTCTTGTTACAAGTAGCAGGCCTTGTATTCAAAGTAAATCATAGTTTATTTAAACTATGATTTAGTAAAAAACATTTACTTAAACCAGTAAGACTCCCTAAATCGGGAGATAAGCGACCGTCAGGTCGCATACACAAACTTTAGAAGGCAATGATAGCCAAAAATCTATACTTTCTCTTAGATAACTTGATTATTTTTATTGTTTTGTTTGTTGCTGTAATGATTTTATTGTTTTTTTAATAAGCTGAATTGTTTTCGTGTAAATATCAAATCATTAATTGTTCTAGGTGTAGTATACTGTATTTGTATAAGCCACTGTAACTTTATTTTGAAAGGCACTTTATAAATAAAGTTTATTATTATTGTTATTATACTGGAATAATGAATTGATAGCCCCAAAATGGTATTAACAAATGAAATACATGAAAAATAATGTTGCTTACTACTTTTATTCTAGTCATTACAGAGAAGGGAATAACATGGAGTTCATTAGCTTCACTCATGATATGATCCAATTTTACAATTAAAAACAGTCTATAATATGTTTTATAAACATATGAAATATGAAGTAAATCCAAGAACGTAATCCAGAATACAGGCATGAGTCATAACCAGGAGATCAAACTAACTTAACAGACAGGGATCAGACAGATATTCAGAACCAGGTAATCAGGCAGGGGTTCAGAGAGGAAGGTTCAGGAGTCATAATTGTGTCTTAGCTTGTAGATCGGCTTTTTTTGGTGTAGAGGGGAAAAAAAAGGAGCTGACCAAGTACAGATCCCAGGGAGACACCGGTCGATGACGTATAGGGATTATTACGGTAAAGGGTTCATTCTAGAACCGTTAATATGAATGGCTCTTTAAAGACGTTTGGTCTAACAACTTTGACATGTTGCTTAAGACAAATAGGGAAAATAGAAGATCTACAAGCAGACATCACTTGTAGTTCTTTTATTTTCATTATTTATGACAATACAATGACTTGGCCAAAATGGGGACACCAGGTTGAAAGAGTTTAATATCTTTCTGTATCATAATGTGTGCTAATGGATCATTTATTACTCATTTTGGTAAGTGATATGACCAGTGGTGGAAGATGTAACCGTGTGACCGTGCAAGTGCACTGTGGTCAAACAATTACTTGAGTAAAAGTACAAAAGTATTGGCATCATACTTAAAAGTAAAAGTACTCTTTATGGCCTATTAAAGATAAATTGCTTTTAAAACATAACAGATCTACAAGCTCAAAACGCGAATGTAGAGCTGCTATTTTTGGATAGGTGAAATGTAATATATGGCATAATGTAATGTACATTCTTTGTTAATAATCAACAATCAACATCTAAAGTAACTTGTAACTAAATATTTCAAATAATTATTGTGAAATCTTAATCAAAAAGTACAATCTTTGCTTCTGAGATGTAGTAGCAGTAGAAGCAGAACAAGTATTGAAAAATGGAAATATACTCAAGTAAAAAAACAGGATCTCAAAATTGCACAATACTTGAGTTTGTATACTTAGTTACTTTCCACCACTGCATATGACCAATGAATCTATTCATCTGTCTGTTCATCCTCTTCTCTTCTAGGTAGAGGTCTGACCTTCATACTGATGGACTTCAGGGAATAGTAGTGACCTTTCCAATGATACCACATAACACCAATCCAATTACCCCCCGTAGAGCCAGTATAATCACCCCACAGATAAAGTCCATTGGGATTAGTATAATGACAGTAGTTGTACCAGAACCCCCCCAGCTCTGTTCTAGCACAATTTCTGCCTGAAGCGCTATCCTGGTCTCGGTCTAGAGTGGAGAATTTGTGTCCATTGTGATGGCTCAGTGAGTCTCCTGTGAGGAAAGAGTTAAAAAGAGAAGGTAAGTGCAAGAATGACCTCATCATCATCATCATCATCATCATGAATTAATACTTTATTAGTCATACTGTAGTGCTGTTTTTAATGTACATGCCTCATGTTTATTCAGCCAAATAATTGTTCAGTTTTTCCAATGAAAATAATTGCATGTGTGTGGATTTTAGCTATACAGTTGGGTGATTGGCTGGATAAAGAAATTAGGTTTGAAAGATAATAGTTTACATCTATTTAAAAAAAATTAATAGCATATCCACTATTGTGAGCTTGTAGCCTAGATCTTCTATTTTCATTATGTTTTGCTTGACAGACACCATTGTTTAACCAGGTGTAACACAACTGAATTGTCGATAACCACACACACCCCAATCTGGCTAGCCATCGCCAAGGAAAAGTTCGGTCGCTCTTTTCATTGACTGACTTAAGTGCCTTATGCTTAATACTTCATGTACATACAGTACTAGCCTAAATGGAATGGATATCTAGTTTTTCTTTTTATTGTTTTCTTTGAAGTGCTTTAATGTTTGATTGTGATGTCCAAACATACCTGCTCCTCCATCAGTGTAACGGTCAAAGTGCAGCATGTATCCATGCTCCTCAGGGTCGATGTAGAAGTTGCTGTATTGAGCAAACGCAGTGTTCCCACTGAAGTCCTCCATGTCCACTCTCAGCTCACTTCTTTTGTAGGTCAGATAGTAGATGTTCTCCAGTCCTACAAGTCATGAAGACCAGTGTTTTGTTTTAATTAGAGGACCACTTCATCCATTTTCAAACTATCTTCATATATTTGGTCCTCATTAATACTCATCATATATGCACTATATGTTATTCTTTAATCTCACCTAGCCAGTATTCCCCATCAGCGTTGCCAAAACCTCTCTTGTATTGGTCCCAGGGTCTGGTGAATGACACCGTGCCATCCATCCGTCTTTGAAAAACCTTAGTAGAAAAACACAGAGTGGGGAAGTGAAACACTTTTTTGAACTAGAAGCAGCGCTCTTCCGAGCACAGGTCTCCACCAAGTCAGGTATGTTATTGTGGCCTCCTGGTGGCGCTATAATAGGCCAATGTGAGAAGGTTAGCTGGTTACAAACTAATGGCACACAGATATGTACGGACGGAACGGACACACAGACGGAAGTTGAAATTGGAAGTGATGACACAAAGAAGTGAGCAACTGGATCCCTTCAATTGAAGCTGATAAATGGGTAGTCTATCCTTATTATATTATATATGTCCTGTTTATTAAAAGTCTGGATTATTAAAAAAGATTTGATTTTTTAAGTATTCTTACGGTCCATTTTCCTCCATCAGTGTCCATGTCACAGTAGGCCTGGACAGCAGTATCATCATCAACAGGATAGATAGGATAGACTCCACTGGGAGCTCTGTTGTTCAGCGCATGGACATCAGCACAGTCTCTGGGCAGGGAACTCACAGCCACCGGGGTCAGGAGACACAGGACCAACACTGCACCATATGAAGGCTGTGATTTCAAATTGGATGAAAAACAATGTGTTGTTATACAACGTTGCTGTCCTTTTTTTAAAAATATAAATCAGTGCTATTAAACACCATTTACGTCTGCATGTGGGTTTTACAAATACTTAAAGGGACTACACCATGAATTTCACAATTCTTTTTCTTGTTTTTTGGTCTTCCCAGTATCTCTTCTAGCCCCCAAAAAGAAACCCAATTCATTAACTCTTTGCCTTGCCTTCCATATAATAATATAGGCCCCACACCTTGGGGAGTTGTTTGTCACCGTACATTTGCACATACGTGAAATTTATCTTCTGCATTTTACCCATCCTATAACAACTAGGAGCAGTGAGCAGCCATGTGGCGCTCTGGGAGCAATTAGGGGTTAAGGGCTCAGGGACCTATCGACACCTGACTGGGAATCGTACCTGCGACAACCAGGAGCTCTGACTCCCCAGGCAGGCTCCTTAACCACTCAGACAGTGATTTTCTGAATGGGTGTGTCTGAACAGTACTCTTTTGAAATCTGCCTATTGAGGCTATGAGGTGGGCGGGGTAAAGTGGTGCTAAAATTGGAACTATACAGAGAGGATTAGCATGGTGCCATGCTATCTCTGTATAGTTCCAATTTTAGCCCAAAGACAGTGGCCCGTTGCCCAAGTATCCCAAGCTAACTCCAACATCGAGTTAGATAGATAGATAGATAGATACCTTTATTATCCCAAGGGGGAAATTCAGTTGTCCAGTAGAAGCACAGCAGTATACAGTTATTTACAAAGTTACAGAGACGTAAGAAAAGATAGATGAGAGGGGGAAAAAAACAAAACAAAGACAAGAGCAGTACAGTACCAATAAAGAGAAGGTGCATCAATAGAGGGGGCGAATAATATATAAGTATATATACATAAAGTGTCTTGCAAAAGAGACCATAGCAGTCAATATAAGTATATATACATAAAGTGTCTTGCAAAAGAGACCATAGCAGTCAATGCTAGTTAGTGCAAACAAGTATCTCACTGTCATTGTTAAATAAAGCAAAAATACTCAGAAACGACCAACACAACCTAATAGTGCAATGTCAAAAATCAGTGCGAAAAAAGAAGAAACTAGGAAGCGTGTCACCGCAAGACGCACATGAGCACTCTTCCTGGACGGTCCTTAGAGGTCAAAGTCAATACAGCAATAGTTCCTTAGAGGTCAAAGTCAATACAGCAATGGTTCCGTCAGTCTAAGTTAGGAAGGGAGACCTTTTCAAGCTAGATGGTTTGAACACCATTGATTTAGGGACAAAGTCAGACGGAGCACATTCAAGTATCTGACAATATTTAAAGTCACCATACCAACTTCGATGAGGCAGTATTGTGTTGTTCAGCCCATGACAAACTGTCATGGGGTGGGTAATCAATCGAAAATAAGTCATTTTGGGGGTGAACTATCCCTTTAAAGTGGTTAAACTGATTTTGATACTAGATTAACTGATCATTATATGAAAACTCAAAGAACAACTACATAAACATATACGAAATTCAGTTATGCATTCATAAAGAAATATCAAGGCCTCTATTGATTACATGATACAGTCACCTGTGCATTTAGTCTCAATGTTTGTAAACAAGAAACGGGTCTATAGGTCTACCCGCTACCCATTATGCCGACTCCCTTATTTGCGCATGGAGTGTCCGTGGGCGTGTTGTTGCTATTCCCCCCCCCCCCCCCCCCCCCAAAAAAAAAGTATTTTGGCGAACACAGATTTAGGAAAGCGGATTTCGGATGATAAAATCCCCCATGTATGCCATCTGCTCTGCCACTGCGTTCTGACCATAGACTGTAGAAAGATAGGTTCTGACAATGGAACACATGGACACTGGAGTGAGGCGCGCTGCCTGGGCAGCACAATAAAATTTACAAGGGAAGACTTTATCTGGCCTAAGGTTTCTTTGCTAAATATTATTTATGGCCTGCCATGGATGTGAAATTTATACTTTGAAGTTTCTGAGTGTTTTGAAATGAACCTGGACAGATACAGTATGTATTTCTCAGTAGAATTAGCAAGGAATCCTAACTGCTCCTTGAATGTTGTTTCATGTGAAAGAAAAGCTATTTTGTATTTTTATATAGAATTTTTTGCAGCTCATTTACACTGCAAAATGAAAGAACGACAATTTGATTTGACCATAAATATAATATAATATAGTAATGCATAGCACGCATGTGGGAGAAAAACTAAAAACAAAACACAACAACAAAAACACATATGGCGACTGCCTCTGGCACTGTTCTGCATTGAATGCTGTAACGCATTTAGTGTTGATTTTGTCGACTAAAACTATGACAAAAGGTGTTCGGCGACTACCCTTTTTTCACTGACGAAAACTAAATAAAAATGAAATATAAACTAAGCTATAAATGTACCCTACTTGATGTCATACTACAGAGTCACACAAAAGCATCAAGAGTAACACATCCACAAGCTCAAAACTGGGCTTGTAAATCTGATACTTTTGCTGTTTTTGAATTTGAAAGATCTGTGTACACCCCAGTCCCTGCATTGTTCAAATCCCTCTCTTCAGGTCAGTGAAATACTTACCATCCTGGGTCAGAGAGGCCAGACAGCTGCTGGACAGTCCTTGGTGAGGGTCCTTTATATACAGTAAGAGGTGCTTACAGAGAACCTTTATCGCTGATTGACTGGATGGAAAAATGTTCCCATGCCAAATGCTAGGAAATAATTATGTTCAAACTTTGCACCTGTATAATCAGAGCAAAGGTTATTAATAGCTTTGCCCTTTTATTTTTTATTGTGGGCACTATAGTTGTTCTCAATATTACAGACATATTCTCCTCAAAACATTGGCACCTATATCTACTCCTGCATGCATACTGTACTTTCTCACAGCATATCTCACTTAGGAATGTGACAAAAACTAAAAAATATTATTGAACTCAAGTCTCCATGGTGTGAGTAATCAATAGAAAGAAAAAAAGTCATTTTGGGGGTGAACTCCAAAGTGATCAGCTCTGGTCGGTCATCTCAGGGCCTGTAAATCATTCTGGGATGAAGAGGTGGCTTAACATAATGTCCTTGTTGGGCAGAAACCTCATATCTCCAAATGTCAACTTTTTATGTTTATAAAATGCCTCTTACTAGGCTACAGAGACACCCAAAAGTAGCCAAAATAGTCAGTCTATTCAAGCTCACAATGTGTCGCATGTAGATCATCTAGTTCTGCCATTTTTCATTTTTTCATATTGATGTTAAAGTGGTAAAGGCTTTCCATTGATTTTCAATATATTGAATCAACAAGAGCTTGTGACTAAATAATTACCACATTGGATCCATTAGAACACAGGTTCCTTTTGACATTTTCTGGAAAGTAAGTTTTGGACATACAAGGTTTCCACCCAACAGTGACCATACAGTAGGCCTATATAACTAGATAATATGGAGCCAGCCACAAGATAGTTTTTATTATGCAGCTAGTGTTGTTGCTGCTCTTATACCATCATTATTATTATCATCATCATCATCAGTGGTGTTAGAAGTATTTTTCTTTAAAGAGCATTTATTTTCAAAGTAAAAAATAGCTGGTATACCACAATGTAACAGTATTTTTTGTAAATGCATTAGAAAAAAGGAGACAATTAACTGAAGTGTTTACAAAACTAACTAAAACCTTATCCAAAAAGAGTGGGATAGGGAACATTTAAAACAGAATCTGTTTATTGGCTAAGTATGTTCCCTTGCCTACAAGGAATTTGACTCGGACACATAGAAAATGTATACTGGAATACCGAATTGATAGCCCCAGAAATGGTATTTATAAATGAATGAAAAATAATACATGAAACATACGTACCGGTATGATGCTTACTACTTTTATTAGAGTCATTACAGAGAAGGGAATAACAGAGTTAATTAGTTTCACCATTGATATGATCCAATTTGTACGATTAAAAACTGTCTATAGTATATTTTGTAAATATGAAATAAATCCAAGAACACAATCCAGAATACAGGCAAGAGTCATGACCAGGTGATCAAACTAACTTAACAGACAAGGATCAGACAGATAATTCAGAACCAGGTAATCAGGCAGGAGTTCAGACTGGAAGGTTCAGGAGTCATGTAAGAAGTTGGAGTAGAGGAAAAGGGTTCATTCTAAGGGTTCATTGAACCTTGGTCTGAAAAGTACGTATTTATCCGTGCGTACATCTTTCTGTATACATAGGCCAATAATATAGGGCATAATTGCTTAATGTATATTAAATATAATTATTATAATGGAGTCAAAAAGTAAAATATTTGCTTCTGAGATTAGAGTAGTAGCATAGAGTATTAATGGAATTACTCATGTATAAAAGTCAAAGTTGCACATATAGTTAGTATAGTTAGTTACATGTGCATTACTTTCCACCTCTGCATAGACAGTATGACTCCATATGACTATAAACTGACTTTAACACATTAGAATCCTGACCTGTGTTTGAAGTGTCAGGCTGATGTTACAATGAATCTATTCATCTGTCTGTTCATCCTCTTCTCTTCTAGGTTGAGGTCTGACCTTCATACTGATGGACTTCATGGAATAGTAGTCACCTTTCCAATGATACCAAACAACACCAATACCACTAGGTGAGTTAGTATAATCTCCCCACAGATAAACTCCATTGGGATTAGTCCAATGACAGTTGTTGTACCAGTACCCCCCCAGGTATCGTCTAGCACAATGTGTTGAACCGCCATTCTGGTCTCGGTCTAGAGTGGAGAATTTCGCTCCTTTGTGAGTGCTCAGTGAGTCTCCTCCTGTGTGGAAAGAGTTAAAAGGAGAAGGTACATGAAATACAACACTGAACACTTCATCATCATCATTATCAGGGACGTGCAGAGAATTTCTAAAATTGCCTCTTGGTGAAAGTAAACCTGTGAGCTTGGAGGTCGGCTATCTTCGGTACTTATTCATGGTCTGGAGAGGGCACTTTTAACAGACAGGTAAAGGGGCAGGGGCTCAAGCCCCCTTTGATGTCTGTGTGCATGTGCCTGATCATCATCACCTTTTCAGGGTCATATGTATGTTGAAACTATTATTATGAAACTATTATTATTACTAATACTATTATCTTTTTTTCTTGTAAACTGAGCCAGGGGTAGGGCTTGATAAGCATATTGATTCCCCCTTCCCCTTTTCCAGCATCATGGACACCTTAAAAGGTTAAATGGACTTGACAACCTGTGCCTTGGACTTTCCTGTCATTTTTTCCTCTATTGTGAATGTCATCTTCATACTGCACTAATGCACATTAATATACTTTATGTATTGTCCTATGAGCTGGAAATAAACTAAACTGAACTGAACTGAAAAAAGTTGCCTCTGCCTCTGTCATTCATTGTTTTTTTTGTTTTTTTTGGGGGTTTCTTTCATACACACATGAGCGCCCAACCGAACCTGGTCACTCCTGGTTTAAAGCAATAGGCCTACAGTATCAATCAAGCTATACCAACATGTAAAAGCTGTTATCCTTATTTGTTGATATCACTCATTATTATTATACCTCCCTTCTCATGAATACAGTATGTTCCTTTGTGTGGACGTTATGTTATCTGTGCACCTGCCATGGGGATTTATTTATATTTTTCTATCTGTTAAGTTTTTACTCTTTGTTGTTTTTTGCACTAATCATGCACACCCCTGCCAATGTGTTACCACTGTAATGTTGTTATGCTTAGCTTCATAGGCTACATAATGTATCTGCTCATCTTATGCTATTTGTAAATGAATAACTCGTTTTTTCAATTGTTTTCTTTGAGATGCTTATTTAATGTTTGATTGTGATGTCCAAACATACCTGCTCCTCCATCAGTGAAACGGTCAAAGTGCAGCATGTATCGATGTTCCTCAGAGTCGATGTAGAAGTTGCTGTATTGAGCAAACGCAGTGTTCCCACTGAAGTCCTCCATGTCCACTCTGAGCTCACTTCTTTTGTAGGTCAGATAGTAGATGTTCTCCAGACCTACAAGACATGAAGACCAGTGGAATATTTGTATTTATATGTTTACTTAAAGGACCACTTCACACATGGTCTTCACTAATGCTCATTATAACTACTAGAAATTCGCGGCCGCTGATGCGGCCGCTCATATCTAGAAATCGCGCCCTAACGGGCGCTCACATTTGTTGTGTAACTGACTTCAAATTCCAGCAGTAGTCGGTCGTCCCTTTTACTTTTCATTATGTCTGCACTACACTGTCCCTGCCACCAGGGGACACAGTAGGCCTACTACACTCATAAGTACACTGCACCGTGGAACTATTTGTAAGTCTGTGTTTCGGCCGGAAGGTTTATAATGGACGTACTATGATGTAATTCGCGTCATAGCATTAAATTATTGTTTTGTTTAATTGTACATCGTGCAAGTACAATACGTTCAGGGAAAGCAGCTAGGAATGTAGGGCGGAAATGCAGCGATGTATGTGTGAAAGGAGGAATCTGTAGAAGCGGTGGTGTGAGAGTCTATCAATGACATGCTTAAACAACACCAGGAGCTGGCCTGTCAATTAGTAGTAGAGATTTTTGTCCTCTCACCTAGCCAGTATTCTCCATCAGCATTGCCAAAACCTCTCTTGTATTGGTCCCAGGGTCTGGTAAATGACACTGTGCCATCCATCCGTCTTTGAAAAACCTTAAAACACAGAGTGGGGAAGAGAAAAGCATAATGGAAATGTGGAGGTTAGAAATATGATTGTCTAATAGAAAATAACATTAACTTGATGTTATTATTGAGCTTAAAGGACAACTTTGTTTTTTTACACCAGGGGTTCATATTTTAGATAGTAATCAGAGAAAAGAAAAGATGAGTGTTCTTCTTTCTATCGTTTTAGTGATTTTAACGATTTTGATTTGCATGCATGCCCCCAGGTTGGGGGCATGCATGCAAGTGGCTAAATATGTCTTTTTAGACGCAGCCCATTCCCAAGATGCACTGCAATCTTTCATGGGCAGATGTGACTTATGGGGGCTGGTGTTAGTAGTAACAAAGACATTTCCGGCTTATTGTGTATAAAAAGACATATTTAGCCGCTTGTATACGCATGCCCCCAACCACTGAAATCAAATTACTAAAATTGCTAAAACAATAGAAAGCAGTAAATGAAAACATTTTAACACTCATATTTTCTTTTCTCTAATTACAATCTAAAATATGAACCCTTGTTGTAAAAAAAAAACAATGTTGTCCTTTAACAACAATGTATGCTGCCATTTAACAATACCTTCGTACTCTTTAACTGCCATTCGTCTCCATAGACTTCCATGTAATTCATAGTGCACGGATCATGCACACCCATGCCTAGATAATGCACCACGTGTGTCCACATTGCTCACAGCTTTCAAACAAAAAAATCCGAATGGAAATCCGTTCAGGCATTCATGAGATAGCAGCCATTATGTTTTACACTGTTGTGAGCTTGGAGGTCTGCTACCTGAGTTGTATGGGGGTTGTATGGGGGTTAAACAAGCAATTTCGCGATCGCTATCATGCCTACTAACGTTTTTGGGGTCCCAAAACATTTTTTGAAAAAATTTTTTTTTTGAATTTATTTTTTATTTTTTTCAAAATGGCGGAAATTCTCGGGTTCCTCGGGCGTGGCAGGGAGGGACATCGCGAAATTCTCGGGTTCCTCGGGTTTGGCAGGGTATGAGTTAAACATGCATATCTCACATGTGTTTATAAGATGGTGTATATTGAATTGAATATATTACATAGCCCTAAAGGTCATATCAGTATTCAGCAAGAGTTTTAAGCTGGCAGCCCCAGATCTTCCAGACACCTGCAAAATGTCCCATATTGTCACTTTTTGAGAAAGCTAATTAAAGCTGCAGTAAGTGATATTCTATATTATGATTGGCTGATAAATGGGTAGTCTATTCTTATTGGTAGTCCCTTTCGAACCCTGTATACATGTTTTGTATTTAGGGATGATACCAGCATCCCAAAATGCACAAAAGGTATACATGGTTCTGAAATGGTTTATCGTCATGGGCTGAATTTCGCAACCCACTTTGAAAATGAATTTCTTGATTGTTAAACATCTGGAAGGATGGGAAGACTTCTGTCACTAAATAAACACTTTAAATTATTATCGGAATATAGGTTAGATTTGAACAAAATAGGTTTTGTTTTAACCAGAAAGGTACAACCACTTTTCACTACCTTCAACTTATAGTGCCAGCCATGGATATCACACACTTTCAATGCATTCAGTAAACATTTGCTGCATAATGTAGAAAGATGACATAACAGTGAAATAAAGATACAAGTATCCTGTAGGACATTGAAGTATTCTTACGGTCCATTTCCCTCCATCAGTGTCCATGTCACAGTAGACCTGGACAGCAGTATCATCAACAGGATAGATGGTGTAGACTCCACTGGGAGCTCTGTTGTCCAGGTTGTAGACCTCATAACAGTCCGCTGGCAGGGAACTCACAACCGCCGGGGTCAGGAGACACAGGACCAACACTACTTCATACATGGGCTAGGATAAAAAATTGGACAGGAAAAAAATAAAAGAAGGGAAAAAAAGGATTGGTAAAGTGGTTCTCAAAACTTTTCATATCAAGGGTTGAGGGATCTTAATATAATCTGATGGTAGGATCAGGTAGGAATTGAATAAAAAAAACACCCCCACATTTCTGATTTAAATTGTCTGGCCTGCGAAAAAATCTGAAATGTTTTTTCTTATTTTGTGATTCTTATTTTGGCATTTTTTTTATTTTTTATTTAGGATTGACAAACGTAAAAGCTCTTAAGAAAGGTATTTCAAAAATGTTCATCAATTTTCGAATCTGCAGAAAAATCAGGAAATGCTTCATTTTTCAGATTGTGTGATTCTAAATTTGACATTTTTGGATTGGAACTGACAACGGTAACCAGACCGTATAAGAGCTCTTAAAAAAGGTATTCATTATGTTGTCATTCCAATACAAAAATCAACATAAATGTACTAGCCTAAATCTGTACTTCATTACTGTCCACTACTGAACATACAAAACAAATCCCTGTTGTCTTCAGGTCAGTGAAATACTTACCATCGTGGGTCAGAGAGGCCAGACAGCAGGTGGAGAGTCCTTGGTGAGGGTTCTTTATATACAGTATGAGGTGCTTACCGTACATGTGACATCATCCAAACACCTTTGGTGAGAACTTCTATCGCTGACTGACTGGAAAAAATGTGTTCATGCCAAATGCTGCTGGGAAATAAACACGTGGGAACGTTGCACCTGTGCATCAGGAGCAAAGGGTATTAATAGTTTTGCCTTTTTTTTTTAATTAGTTTTTACATTTTAAAATGTAGTTTTGACTTTGTGTTTTCAAGTTCATTCTATTGGTCTGTTTTTAATGTGGGTTTGTTGGCTTAGCATAGTTTGTAAGTCTTGGTTTTACTGTAGCTTTCTTTTAACACAACACAACGCAACACAATCAGTTCAAGTTGTAGTTAATTTGTGTGTGTGTGTGTGTGTGTGTGTGTGTGTGTGTGTGTGTGTGTGTGTGTGTGTGTGTGTGTGTGTGTGTGTGTGTGTGTGTGTGTGTGTGTGTGTGTGTGTGTGCCAAGTTCACTTTGAGCAAATGTGTGGACCAACTGGACTCAGGGCCTTGTTTGCTCTCTCCAGCTTATCATTGACCAGAGTTAAATGAACACTGCTTTACAGTGTAGATTGGGTAAAGAAATAACACATAGTACGCTCTCTCAGAGTTATAGACCCATAACCCAGGTGGTCCCCAGACCATACATTGATAAATAGTGATATGCATCCAATTAGACAGACAAACAAACACACACACACACACACACACACACACACACACACACACACACACACACACACACACACACACACACACACACACACACACACACACACACACACACACACACACACACACACAGAGAGAGAGAGACAATTATTCCCAGTTATGTCAGGCTTACATTTCCACAACAATATGACTGGAAATAATATAATAGAAGATGTCTTGTTCTAAATTATGCAAATTTGGCTTATTCATGGATGGATTAAGAACAGACGCTTCATGATCACATGAAGCTGAGAATCAAAATTCAGTAGGGGATTGGTTGTGCTTAGCTTATTGGTCAGAATGTCAGAAAGAGTCCATGAATAAATGTCTGTTAAGCAATTTAAAATCATGCATTCATATTTTGTTATTATATTGAAATTAAAATGCTGTAACAGTGTAACTGTGTGAAAGATACAGTGGATTAGAACAGGTGTTTGCTGGGAGTTTGCTGACAGAAGGTGCTATTCTGTCACTAAGAGGTTACTATTATGGACCGTAGAGGGCAGTGTTGCATGGTCTTTTTAATCAGAAAGAGAGGATTGTCTATAGGCATGGATCATGTAGGCTAACATAAATAGGTAAATATTGAAACATACTGGTATAACATTTTATGTTATTAACTACATTAAGTAGACTTGACATGAAGTGATGGAAAAGCAGTATCAATGGGGGAAACGCCACCACAGTATTTCAGATCAACAGACCTGACCTTTATAAAGGACATTTGTTTTATAGGACAGCACGATAAGCCAATCCCATTAAAACCAATAGGGTTAGGGTTAAAAGTCTTCTATTGCCACATACAATATGACAAGACATGGCTGATCAGGTTCCTAGTATAGCCTCCAGGTTTGTTAATCTCCTCCCAGCAAGCACGGTGAGGACCTGGACCGATCAGTGACGTCTGGATTGGGGCCAGATCAAGTCAAACCATGACTTGTCAGATCTGGCCTAGAATATCACCTGATTTCAACCAACATAAATCCTGCCCACGAAAACGGACATCCTGGATTAATCAGAGAGGGATTGAGGCAGATAAATATCATAACTAGTCAGATATGTCCCAGAATATAACCTTACATGCTCATATTTCAAGTAACATTACAAACAATAACAATAATCCATAAGTCCATACGACGTCCTGATAATGACGTCAAGATCATCCCCATATGGGCTGTGATCTGGCCTAGTTCTGAACGTCACCAGAGTCACCGGAGGATGTTATCATAATGTCATCATGACGTCATTTGGCTTGCAAGAAAAACGGTTATTTGACTGAAGCAAGCAAAAACAGCTTGTTTCAGTCAAGGAACCGTTTTTTTTATGTGCAATGGCTGGCCAATTGAATTACACTCTTCAGACATTAGTTGAAATGCAGAACAATCATAAGCTGTTGGTGTTAAGAGTTGATTGAATAAAGAAGACCCAATCCTAAATAACCTTTATAATGTCAAATATCCAGAGTAGGATAGGGAATATTTGAAACACAATCTGTAACAAGGAATTTTACTATTTTTCCAAGACACAGAAAATATTCACTACTGGAATAATAAATCGATATCCCCCGAAATGTAATTAATAAATGAAATACATAAAAAAGTATGTTGCTTACTTGCTTTATTGCAGTCACTTTGTCATACAACTGTTGGTAATAGTGTCACAATCATTTGCCCAGTGGTGGAAGAAGTAACTCAAATGCTTTACATATAAACAATTGCACAAAAAATACCACAAGTAAAAGTACTGTAATACAAATTTTACTTGAAGTATTGGCATCAAAATATGACAGAATTTGAATTTGTCAAACCTTTAAAAAAAATAACAGATCTACTGTACAAGCTCACAATGCATCACGATCAGGTGTGTTGTGAGCTTGTAGATCTGCTATTTTTTAATAGGTGAAATATAGGGCATATATCGCTTATTGTATATATTTTGTATTCTTGATTAACATTATTTTAGTGGAATCAAGTACAATATTTGCTTCTGAGATGTAGTGGAGCATAAAGTATTGAAAAATGGAAAACTCAAGTAAAAGTTATTACATTTGTGTTACTTTCCACCAGTGTATAAACTGCCTTTAATACATCAGAATGTTAGACTAATGAATCTATTCATCTGTCTTTTCATCCTCTTCTCTTCTAGGTAGAGGTCTGACCTTCATACTGATGGACTTCAGGGAATAGTTGCGACCTTTCCAATGATACCACTTAACACCATAACCTCTACACGCTTCATAATCTCCCCACAGATAAACTCCATTGGGATTAGAATAATTACAATTGTTGTACCAGAACCCCCCCAGCTCTAGTCTAGCACAATGTCCTGATGGATTGCTATCCTGGTCTCGGTCTAGAGTGGAGAATTTCTGTCCATTGTGATAGCTCAGTGAGTCTCCTGTGAGGAAAGAGTTAAAGAGAGTAGTGCAATACAACACTGACCTGATCATCATCATCATCATCATCATCATCATCATCATCATCATCATCATCATCATCAGTAGCAGCATCATCATCATCATCATCATCATCATCATCACAAATCAGTAGTTTTAAAATATATACTGTATAAGCATATAATAAACATAAACATGTTTAATACACCACCAGTTAATCTCCCAAATAATTAAAACTCTCCAATAATTATAATTATAAAAATCATGATTTTTTAGAATGAAAATGCTTGCATGTGATTGGATTTTTGCTACTCTTTATGCTGCATTAAGGAATGAGAATGAGCTTATATTTTGCACTTATTTAAATTAATTTGAGTGTCAGATCTACAATTTGCAGCCATACATTTATTTTATTTACATATCAGATGAGAGAAGTAGAGCTATCGTACAGCCAAGAGTGTTACATCCAAAACATACTACCCTGCACAGCACAGCAGTGTTAATTTAAGCGTCCTTTTTTTGCCATTTAATTATTTTATTCAACTCCCTTTCTTCTTCTCCCTTTGAGGAAAAACAATGGAGCTTACGCTAAAATAATTTCACCCACATCTTCGTATCTGTAAACCAGTGATGAGACAATAAAGTGGATTGTGATTTCTAAACATACCTGCTCCTCCATCGGTGAAACGACCAACATGCAGCATGTATCCATGTTCCTCTGATTCGATGTAGAAGGAACTGTACTGAGCAAACGCTGTGCTGCCACTGAAGTCCTCCATGTCCACTCTCAGCTGACTCCTTTTGTAGGTCAGATAGTACAGGTTCTCCAGACCTACAGGGAATAAAGACCATTAAGTAAGCAACACCACAATGAAGAAATACTGTCTTAAGAAATACTCTGCTACAAGTAAAAGTCCTACATACATAAATGAATAAATAGTAAAATTACCAACGTAAAATAATAATTTAAAGCTGTACAATTATGCCACAATGTTTCAAAAATAGCTGATCTGCAAAACCATTGTATTGCATAGCAACCCAACCCATTGTTAATTAATTAAGTAACTAGTAAGTAAAGTTCTCAAATAATGAAGTGTAGAAGTTTAAAGTATCAAAAAATAGAAATAAAGTCAAAGTAACTCAAAATTATAAAGTGTTTTAAGGACAGTACTTGCGTAAATGTGCTTTGTTACTTTTCACTAATGATAGAGGACATGTAGGCCTAGCAGTTTTCGCATTCCTAAGACAAAAATGTGATAACAATAAATGTACCCCCATTCGTTCCGGATGGGGGTCCCCATCCGGAATGAATGTGGGTAAATTTACTTGAATCAATTTTTTGTCTTAGGAATGTGACAAAAAACAAAAAATATTATTGAACTCTACTCTCCATGGCGTGACTAATCAATAGAAAAAAAGTCATTTTGGGGGTGAACTACTCCTTTAACCATTTATTTTTGTGTTGTGTCTATCAACCATTTAATGTCTAATAGTTCATATGGTTACATCTCTGCTCCTGATGACAGCACACATTTACTTTAACTGTAGAACCCTCTCACCTAGCCAGTATTCTCCATCAGCATTACCAAAGCCCCTCTTGTAATGCTCCCAGGGTCTGGTGAACAACACGGTGCCATCCATCCGTCTTTGAAAAACCTTAAAACACAGAGTGGGGAAGAGAAAAGCAGAAGGAGAGGCAGAAAGAGGGAAATCCAGGGAGGTTATAATTTAATTTGTGATTCAATCATTTGAATGACAAAAGCCTACATACAATAACACTGACTTGATGTTGTTATTGAACAATTTTATACACATATGCTTATCTCACATACTAGAAACATAAAAGAGTGTACTGAAGCATACATTGACACTTATCAGCATTAAGCTTGGTAGCCCCAGATCATGCAGACGTCAAAATAAAAGATGTGAGCAAGGCCCAAACTCATCTAAAAAGCAAGCATCCTGTATAGTACACATACAGTATGTCAAACTCAAGGCCCGGGGGCCAAATCAGGCCCTTGAATGAATTATCTTTGGCCTGCGGGATGATATTTAATTACTACTAGAACTGGCCCTCTGGTATATTGCATGCACCACCATAATACTACAAGTCCCACAATGCACTGCGAGTGCATTGGTGCATATCGAGGGCCCACGAGCGCAAGGAAGCTTATCTCCTGTGGCCAACTTTCAGCCACCCCTCTCCCCCAAAACAGGGGTTTTCAAGCCAGGTGGGAGGCAGAGTAGCATACTTGTTCACGGATGTACAAGGGAAAACCTTTGTGTCTTCTGTGTGGATTGGATTTACTTTCTCATTTATATGAAATCAGTGATCGGTGAGGATCATAGAGCAGCAAACTGAGCTTTAATAATGCATTTTCCATTTTTAATGCATGCAGTTTCATGTTTGCATTTATTAAAGGACATATTAGATTGTTGAAGGATGCTGTTTGCCTGTTGAAAAACATTTCACTTGAAATTACTGACAAAGCCATAAGAAAATATTGCAACTGATTTTATGATTTTATGTTTTACTTAATTCATTTAATGATTAATGTTAGTGCAATAATATAGGCTGTGTTAGGTCCAGGTTCAATATGTGCAATCATTCAATACGTTTTAAATATTGAACCAGTCCGGCTCTCGACTTGTACCATTTTTGAAATTTTGGCCCCCTATTTGAGTTTGACATCACTGCTGTAGTAGGACATTGAACTATTCTTACGGTCCATTTTCCACCATCAGTGTCCATGTCACAGTAGACCTGGACAGCAGTATCATCATCAACAGGATAGATGGTGTAGACTCCACTGGGAGCTCTGTTGTCCAGATCGTAGACATCAGCACAGTCCACTGGCAGGGAACTCACAACCACCGGGGTCAGGAGACACAGGACCAACATTACTTCATATGGCTGCCATCCAAAATGAGAGAGAGTGAGAGAGAGAGAGAGAGAGAGAGAGAGAGAGAGAGAGAGAGAGAGAGAGAGAGAGAGAGAGAGTGAGTGAGTGAGTGAGTGAGAGAGAGAGAGAAGAAACATCTATTTGTTTTTTTGTTTTTTTCAGTTGACAATTCTTAGATACTTTTAAAATTAACATTGTGTGAAATTATATGAAATTCAGTTAATTAGTCTGCATTAAGAAATATCATGTCTAGTCCAGACATGTGGTGACACTAGGGCAGGACATGGCCCACAGCTTCTTGCTGTCAGGCAGAAACCTCTTATCCTTACGCAAATGCATCAAATGTACAGAGCTGCAAAAGGTCGTAGATCTGCTATTTTAGCTGTTTTTGAATTTTAATCCTGAAAAGTAACAGTTTTGGATAAATGAGGTTTAGAGACGCTACACTGCCAACAAAATAATATTGCACTGTGCTGTAGTTAAATTAAAATATGCATCTCTATGTGACTTTGTTATGGCCCAAAGGTACAGTATGACAGGAGATGCGCTCAGTCCTAAGATATTTTCATATAATCAAATATGTCCCCTTTGAAAAAGGTTTGGACACCCCTAGTCAAACATACAGTACATAGTGGTGGACGTAATCAACCCCAGTACTTGAGTCAGTCAAAGGTACAATATTTGTCTTTGAAATGCAGTAGAGTGAAAGTATCCAAAAACGTAGTGGAGTGAAATGATCCCAAAATACAAATACTTAAGTAAAGTAGGCTACACATAATGAAAAGTATTGACTTAGGTTCATGTACTTCATTATTGTCCACCACTGAACATACAATACAAATATCCCTGTTCTCTTCAGGTCAGTGAAATACTTACCATCGTGGGTCGGAGAGGCCAGACAGCTGCTGGACAGTCCTTGGTGAGGGTTCTTTATATACTGTATGAGGAGGTTACTGTACACATCATCCAAACACCTTCAATGCCAACGTGTTTGTATCCCTGACTGACTGGAAAAAATGTGTCCATGCCAAATGCTGCTGGGAAATAAAACGTGGGAACTTTGCACCTGTGCACCAGGAGCGAGGTTATCGAAGGGGATAGTTCACCCACAAAATGACTTGAATGATTGAATGATTTCATTGATAGACTAAAATAAGGACATTTTTTGGCATTTTGTAAACGCACGATACAGTTAAGTTCGGTCATCATTTTGTCGTAAAGCCACATCCTTATTCTTTAGTTAACTATAATAAACCTGCAGTATCTTGCATGGTTGTCCCTGCTGTGCAATGTGTGAATGTAAAATGCACTTAGCTGGGGTAAAGGTGCTACAGACATGTTTTAACAGCATATTCTCATATATGTCTTTGTATGTTTGTTGTACCATTATTTGAATGTTTGGACCACAATGGAAACACGCTTGTCTTATATGCACTGCTATACTTGACAATCAATCATTCAATCACGTGCAGACCAATTCCATGTTAAAAAATGTCTTGACCATCAGAGATCAAGTAACTATTGTTGAACTCACACACTCACGCACGCACGCACACACGCACGCACGAGCGCGCGCACACACCCACGCACGGACAACTGTCACTACGGGACTCCCCCCCTCTTACCCCTTTCCAGGGTGTTTTGCCCAGGGATCGCCCCTAATATGCCTAAACCTATACCGTAACCCCCTAACCTTAACCTCACAAAAACTATGCCAAACTTGACCTCAAAACCACGGCCATCCGAGGCGAAACACCCTAAAAAGAGAGAGCCCTATTATGTATCCACGATTCCATGCCGGAGAAGTTTCTCTTCTTTGCCGTATTCTTCTTTTTCAAGGTGCGAGGCCTCTGAAAGGAAAACATCTAAGGGCATGTTATTTACATTACATCGATCGAGATTAATGTCCACAAATAGTCCTAGACCGTTACCACAGTCTCCAACACTTTACAGGGTCACATAAAAACACACAAAAGAAAACATAAAAAAGAACAATTGATGTCAGGTTCCTCTGTTCCATCTGTTCCATTGACTGAAACTTCTCTGTCATCGTCATCCATTGCTGATGGCCATCGTCATGGCTGCCAGTTCCCACCTGATGTCGTGCGGGAGCCCGGACTGCTCCAGACCATACCGAATAGCTGCTAGCTTGCATAGCGTCTTCATACTAGGATTTAGGTCTAGAATGTACAGGTCATCAGATATGTCCTCTTCAAAGAGGACAAAGTGATCCTCCACCATGCAACAGCACATGGTGAACATCCCCGAACCCGTGGTCTCAATCTTCTTCCAGGAGAAAGTCTCCGGATTGATTTTCCAACAGTCATTGAAGCTCTGGTCGAAGGTGATGCCGCCACATATGTACAGCTCCCCATTGTAGGCGAAGGCGGAATGACACCTGCGTCCTTCAGGGAGAAGCTGTGTAGAAGGCATACTCAGCCAGCGGCTGGTCTCCGTGTCCAACACGCCGATGCTGTTGTAGTGGTTCCTCTGGTCGTCCCCGACCAGGCCCCCGAACACGAAGATCTTTGTCCCGATGAGGGTAGCGGAGTGATACAAGGAAGCAGGTGGTGGAGTGCCTCGGGTGGTCATCAAAGACCAGACCATCGTGGTGGTGTCCAACTTATGGATGTCATTAGTGTATCCAGTCAGATGGTTGAACCCACCATAGATATACATGACCTTCCCCGAGAGGCAGGCCGAGTGGCCCAACCTCTCCTTTGGAATGGTCCCGGAAACCTCGGGCTTGGACCATCCGTGCGTGTTGACGTCGAACGCGTAAAGCGCGCCGCAGTAATCCCCCTTAATGGTGCTACGGTTGCCGGCGTCCTCCTCCTTCTCGATGTTCACGATCCCACCCCAGATGTAGACGACGCTGTCTATCAGCACGGCCGTGTGGCAACAGCGTGTGGAGGGAACCTCGAGGGGAGGGTCTCCTCCGGTGGTCGCCGATGGGAGCAACTTCGTCCAGAGCAAAGACACTGTGTTGAAGACGTACACGTCGATCTGGTCCCAGTTGTACTCGTAGGTCTCCTCGCAGAACCCTCCGAAGGAGAACACCCGGTGCCCCACGGACACGGACGCATGGAAGTATCGCTTCGGTGTTCCTTGCAGACGGACCACCCAATGAAACATTCAGCACCGCGACCGCCGTGGATCAAAGTGGATCAGTCGACCCTCACTCTGTGAAAAGATCTTTCCAGATATCTTCCCGACTGTTGTGGGGAGAAATCCACACTCAAATGAAGTGTCTGCAACACCTTATATTCTATTTTCCTCCTGCTACCGGACAGTTTTGAAGAATGGAGCGGTATTTGACGCTCTACCTTTTTATAATTATGCACATTGTGACGTCACAATATTCTTGGTATTTGACCGGCACAAAGCACTTGAAGGACAGCCTAATGTCAGTGCTATGATGGCAGTACGGTGACGTCATGCATTTCCATATTTGGGCCCGAGCTCACTTGCCCTTTGACTGATAAAGCCTCATGTATAGGCCAGAACACAATACTGTATTTGTAAACAAACAGGTACATATCATGGGTAGAATGTCTATGAATGATTTCACAATCTAAAACTAGACTGCACTCTGTCGAGGTGCCAACTTGTCTCTTGTTATTTAGATCAGGTCGTACACTCGCACTTGTTGATGGTGACGTCACCAAGAATGCTGGTCTCTCATTCCCACATACAGAAACACCGAACGCAGTACTTGCGCAAGGAATAAACTCTCCTGAACATTAGCTATGGTATCTGTCTAGTTTGTCAACCAGTGGAAATGTATAACAAAAGAATATATTTCTGATAGCCAATAACAATATCTCAAGTGTCCTGTTCTGTTCTTCCAGGAAAAAAGTTAATGGTTAATTCTGCTGCAATTCTGCACTGCTGGCGTTATCTAACCGGGTGGTTGAGGTGATACAGTATGTACTTGGTTGCATATCGTGTCTTATACTGTAGGCTGGCTATTTTGTTGCAAGACATACTGGTATGGAAATTGAGCCTATATCACCATTAGCAAGCTTGGACGATGGTGTTGTAACTGTTTCAGTCCACACAGTCGTGGATGTTCAGGGAGAGTAGGGGAGGAGTCAGTACGCAACCCTGTCGTTCGGGGACCATCAGGGATCCAAATGGACATGTATACTGGTCTGTGACTCTGAGAGTGTACACATATACTTTCTATCATATAGGGCTTAAAGGAGGCATCCAGACCAAAACACATATAGGGTTCAATCTGCCTTTTATCATACCCCTTCATACCTGCTTTAGTCAATTTTTTTCATAGCTGCCCCACAATCCAATAAAAAAATACTAACTTTGAAGCTAAAGAAATAACCGCACTCGCCTGAGGACAATCCACCATGTTAGTTATGAGAGGGCCCACGAAATCTAGCAACAGGGGCAGTCGAAATCTAGCAACAGGGGCAGCTATGAAAAAAATCGACTAAAGCAGGTAAGAAGGGGTATGATAAAAGGCAGATTTAACCCTATATGTGTTTTGGTCTGGATGCCTCCTTTAAGTGATTAATTGAGCACTGACAGTTTTACTGTGTCGTTTTTGGTTCCAGTATAGTTTTCTCAAACGTTTTAATTTCAAAGACCCCAATGTTATATGCACTAGGACATGGACACCCATTTCATCGAGTTTATTTTTTATTATAATAATGATCTATTTACTGTAGCAATGTGCATTACATTCACCATTCACTCACTGATGGCGGAGGAAAACATACAAGTCAACCTGCTCACCGGGATAAATTATTTATTATTTTGAGTATGTGTTGGTATGTACCACTTGTTACTATTATGCTGTACATCTGCATTAGGCTACTATTCAAGCAGACTGTCACAACCACATCTTTTAACTAGAAAATATTGTTCCTTCGAAACAATTGTGGGCTCGCTTCAAGCCAGAAAACAATGGCTATAAATGTACAAAATGTCAAGATCGCAGGCAGTGCTCTCTTTGACGTTACTGATGTCAAAGATTGGTCCATTTTGTTCCAAAAATGTGTTGTGCAAAAGTTGACCCGCTGGTGGCGCTATAACAGGCCAATGTAAGAAGGGTGGTATCTGCTCCTTGACCTATTGGGAATGTGCTTGCAAGATTTCACGCACATTGCAGGCTGTGTTCATGATTTGAGGTGTTTTTGGCTTTGGCCACTTTATCGCTGCTTGCAGCTATATTTATTATTTTTATTTTTTTGTGTGTGTGCACTTCATAGGCATATTACATAAAGGTCATTAGATTGTGTGTAGAATGTTTCATGCAAATTGCTAAAAAAATCCTAACGGGTTTAAGCGTTTCAGAAATGCTCAAAATGATATAGCGCCCCCCTTTGGCCAATTGGGGTAAGATTGGTTTTAGTGATATTTGGACTAACACTCTACATCTTTGCCAAATGCCATGAACATGTTACTTTGCATGTATGATTTAGAGGCAGAAGAATAATTTGCATAAAACTGCAATATTCATTGAATTATTTAAAAAAGCATGTTTCAATTTTAAAGAAATCCGATCTGACAGATCTTTAGATATTGGTCCAAAGTTCACGTAAAAAAAGTTTGGTGCACGTGACGCGAAAATTCCAGAATAAAAGCGGGTTTACGCGTTTTACAAACTGCTCAAAATGGCGGAAAATCGAAGGGCGGAGCTTACTTAAAGGGATATTACACTTTCAAAAAACCTTTTGTCATTGTATGGTCTAATCAGGCTTGTATGAACACCCTGAACAGTTTTTAGTTTTCTTCATTCAGTATTTAGATATTTGATGTAAAAGTTATCTGGCCCTCCAGGCTCAGGTCCTCTCCCCACACACACTCATTGTAACTTCAAACTCCATTTTAACCATGATAGATTCATTAAAAATACCCATTATTTTTTCTGGTGACTCAAACTACCCTCCTAATACGTGAGCAGGCCGTGTTTTTTCCATAACGTTTTTCATGTATTTTTAATAATTCTTTGTGAAAATGGAAAAAATTAAATACAATAAAAATATATAAAAAAGACATGAAAAACGTTATGGAAAAAACACGGCCTGCTCACGTACTAGGAGGGTATTATGAGTCACCAGAAAAAATAATGGGTATTTTTAATGAATCTATCATGGTTAAAATGGAGTTTGAAGTTACAATGAGTGTGTGTGGGGAGAGGGCATGGGCATGTCGGGCCTGGTAACTTTTACATCAAATATCTAAATACTGAATGAAGAAAATTAAAAACTGTTCATGGTGTTCATACAAGCCTGATTAGACCATACAATGACAAAAAGTGTTTTTGAAAGTGTAATATCCCTTTAACAACGACACAGATGTCTTCCACTTGAGTCAAAGCACGCGTGTAACAAGTTGCATGTCTTCAAACGAAACGAGTCCGTTTGAAGTTTGAATTTTCAAACGCTTCGTATAGCGCCCCCCCTTTGGCCGATTGGAATAAGATTGGTTTCAGTGATATTTTGACTAACCCTCTACATCTTTGCCAAATGCCATGAACGTGTGACATTGTATGTATGATTTAGAGGCAAAAGAATTATTGGCATAAAAGTGCAATATTGAGTGAATTATTATTAAATAATGTTTCACTTTAAAAAAAAAATCTGGTTCATCAATCTGACCGTATTGGTCCAAAGTTCATGTGAAAAAAGTTTCATGCGCGTTAGCAAAAATCCCAGGAGGAGATAGATTTTTACTGTTTTTCATATAATTCCAAATTGTGGGAGACCTAAAGGTCAGAGGTCAAAAGTCAGAGGGTAAAAGTTGTTCGGCATGAGGAGACGCATACGTGTATACAGGTTTCATGGCTGTACCTAAAACACAGCATGAGCTATACCTGTTCAAAGTTTGCACTTTCGAAGGCTTCCTACAGCGCCACCATTTGGCCGATTGCTGTAAAAAGTAATAGCACACGTCGCCACAGTAAGCTGAACACATTGATGTTTTTATTTTCATTTTCTCACTAAGTATGTAGGAGTAGAAAGGAACTGAAGTTTTTTGATACTTGATATGTATAGTATAGAAATAAATATTGACAATATCTAAAGTGTCAATAGGGCAGTAACTTTTTGGACACACCGACTTATGTGTGTATCCCAAAGGGCAAATTAGCCTTCATGATATTGGGGGATAAACAAGTACCTCAAGTACAGATATACAATCAGTGTAATATCACTTATATGCCTACTCATCTCATTTCACTCAATCGCATTTGACAATTCTTTTCAGTCACGTTTTTGTTTGTAGTTACTGCACTCTTTGTAGTGCAGTATACACTAGATCAGTAGATGCATTAATGGTCTTTTTTCTTTTCTTTCTTCTTTGAAGAAAGTAAAAAATTATCCTTAAATTGTGACTTCACTGTCAAATTTCAAAGGACACACCAAGGTTATTATAGTAAACGAAAACTAACTAAAAAACGAAAACTAGAATGGAAAAACATTTTAGTTAACTGAAATAAAAATAAAAACTAAAATAAACTAAAATTATAGAGAAAATCTCCTTAGTTTTCGTCTTTTGTCTTTTGTGGAAATACAAAATAAAAAACACCAGTTGGTGAGGTCAAAGAGAGAAGTTGTATGTCTCAACATTCCTGCCACTCTCCACAATATGATGTTTGTTGATTTTCTTTATTAGACAATGCTTTTTCCGGAGCTTTTTTAATCTCACCCCTGACAAATACCCCATATTACGTAAAAGACTAAAACTAACACTAAAACTAATAAAAACTAAAACACTTTAAAAACGAATTAAAACTAAACTGTAATTGAAAACAAAACCTCAAAACTAATACAAATAAAAACTAATGGAAAAATCCAAAACTATTATAACCTTGGGACACACCAAAGGTCCGTGGCACAGTGGTTGAGAAACACTGCACTAGATGCCAAAAATTAGGGAGGTCCCCTTTGTGTTCAAGCCAAATGCTGCTGGGAAATAAAACATGTGGGAACTTTGCACCTGTGCACCAGGAGCGAGGTTATCGAAGGGGATAGTTCACCCATAAAAATGACTTGAATGATTGAATGATTTCATTGATAGACTAAAATAAGGACATTTTGTCTATCAGTTGGTTTTGTAAACGCACGATACAGTTAAGCTCGGTCATCATTTTGTCGTAAAGCCACATCTTTATTCTTTAGTTAACTATAATAAACCTGCAGTATCTTGCATGGTTGTCCCTGCTGTGCAATGTGTGAATGTAAAATGCACTTATAGCTGGTGTAAAGGTGCTAGGTAAAGGTTTTTAACACACTGTCATATCACGGTCTGTGTTTGTCGGTGGGGAGTCCCCAGTTTTGGGGGGTCGCGGCCTAGAAAAGGATGAGAACCACTACTGGCTTTTCTGTTCTCACAGTGTGTTGCGCTGAGAAGATAATTGACAGTTGCAGCTGTAAGCTCAGCTACTGTACATGCTGTATACACTTTACTCCTTTCCGATATTGACAGACGTGCATCTTCTGACGGCCAGGCAGTCCCAGGAGAGAGCAGTTCACTGGTAAAAAGCCTGTGGCCTTTGAAAAATGAATGACTTGACTGGACCATTAGTCACCAGTGGCGTCAGTTTAGCAAAAGCTAAGGCATGGCAACATGACTGGTGTCTTGCATCGTGCACGTGCAAGACACCAGTCATGTTGCCATACCTTAGCAACAGGAATGATGAATTTATTTTAAGAAGTACATTAAATTGTTCCCCCTGTAGCCAAGGTATGGTAGCTGCCATACCCAATTGACACCTCTGTTAGCCCCCCCCCCCCCCCCCCCCCCCCCCACACACACACACACACACACTAGAAATGCCATCTATTACTGGCACTGACTGTCCACAAGATGCACTCCTGTTCTTGAGAAAGATGTAACACGAAGGTTTCCTCTGTAAAACACACACACACAGATTTCTAAGAACACACATTATGCAGGCCATATCAAATGACACTGCTTTCGGCAGCGTGCCTAGAGGTAGGCATGCTCAGGCATGCTTGGCTACAATATTAAGGCCTGAGAGTCCTATGCCATCAATTAAGGAACCGTGATGAAAAGCAACTGAGTAGCCTACATTTACTCAAGTTTTTTTTTTTTTTTTTTTTTCTTTTTTACTAGAGTAGCCTATTTACACTTTTCAATACTTTATTCGTCATATTGGCCTGTCTAATGTGCGGTATAGTGTTAGCCTATTAATGCATGACAGCACTATGAATTATATCTATAGTATATCTATACAGTACCATGCCAATAAACCACTATGAGCATTATTCCCCTCAGATAGTACGGACATGGTAATGGTGGACCTCTAAAGTAATGCCTGTACACACACACACACACACGCGCACGCACGCGCACACGCGCGCGCACACACGTACACGCACACGCACACGCACACACACACACACACACACACTCACACACACACACACACACACGCACAGAGCTCTCTTGATTCTCTGTAACTCACCACAGCATAGAGAGGAAGTTGG
Source organism: Nannobrachium achirus (assembly GCF_963921795.1). Lineage (NCBI taxonomy): Eukaryota > Metazoa > Chordata > Actinopteri > Myctophiformes > Myctophidae > Nannobrachium > Nannobrachium achirus. Next base: position 13,101,752 of record NC_137811.1, on the reverse strand, counting down.
TGGTAATATAGCTTCCTCTAACCCCCTCTCTCTCACACAAACACACACAGACACAGACACAGTCTTTCAGACACACACACACACACACACACACACACACACACACAACACAGACAGACAGACACACACAAGTCTCTCAGACACACAGGGCTGACGTACTGTATGTTAATGTGCCAGATCGCTGCAGGAAGTCAGACATAACAGTTCAGATATTATCTCCTCTTCCATTCATCCCTCTGGTCCATCCATCCGCCCAGTGCTGTCCTTCATCATGTGTGGCGTGGTGGGACTCCTCTTCTTCATCCTCCTGCCAGGAGTGTTGGGGTCCTCTGTGGTCCTGGATCCCCCACGGACCTCCTACCCTCTCAGTAAGTCCACCACGTGTTTTACTTCTTCACAGTTTGATTGTATTCAAATTAGAGATGTAACGGATAACATTGCTTCCATTCCAATACTGAGTATCGATGCGATAACAGTGAAAGTGAAAGTGGTTCTCAAAGTGGGGTCCAGGGACTCTTACAGGTCTGTAACTATGAGACCCGGCCGGATAGGGTCCATTTGGTTCCATTTGTACACTCTTAGAGATATGGTGGTCCTTGAAATGGTTTGAGAACCACTGCTCTAGGAATAAATAAATACATAAAACATATATACAGTATCTATATGAGACGGTAGTGCAACATCAATTGAAGCATTCAAAAATACAAAATGATTACTGTAAATGGCATATCACCATGTGATGTGTTTATTTCACCCTGTGTCTTGATCTGTTAATGCTTATACTTAATGCCTTATGTAAATCATTTGGATTGCCTTGTTGAATATGTGCTATACAAATACACTTGTCTCTTCTGGCCTGACCTTAGTGGGTAGTCGGAATGGGGGTCTGTCCCCACCTTACTAGAACGTGATCCGATGATGCTTTCGTTTTTACATTGTACGTGGCTGCAGTAGGGTGACCATATATTTCCAGACACCCAAACCCCTGTGTCCCTATTATGGGCATCAGACATGTAAGGGATCGCACACAGTGGCAAGAGTTGCTTTTCTTTTTGCTTTATTGCATTTTGAGAAAACAGACGTTTGGGCAATCCAGCCTTCTTCGGTGTAAAAAAAAAAAAGCCCATTATGGGCATGTCATTATGGGTTAAAACATTTTTTTTCTTTTTTTTTATATATCAGATTTACAATCTCACAATGTGCCACAAAGCTCAAGTGTTGTGCACTTGTAGACTGGCTCAGGGGCATCACAAGGGGGGAAAAGTAGGGCCCAAGGTGGAGGGGGACCTTGAAAAGCCCCCTCCCCCTATGAAGAACATTCATTGGGGGGCCAACATTCATCCTTGTCCCCAGGACCCAGAATTTGGTGTGACACCCCTGGACTGGCTATTTTTGAATATATATACTTTTTAAATAGGGCTAGTCTAATGAACACACACTTCACGCACATGCGTGATCATGCACATGCACATTCATGCACGCACACCAGTCGGCACCACATCGATTTCATCTGGGGCACAGTCATTTTGGTATACTTTGCATACCCAGTGACAAAACCTCACATGTTACAACATACCACCTCTTGTGTAATCTCTCATGACAGAATGTAAATGCAAATCAAAATACATCACATATTACAACATCGTGTTCTTGTGCAATATCTCAAGACAAGAAATAGCTAATGTTCCAAAAAAAAAAAAAGGTAGGCCTATTTGTAATGGATTGATTTGCCCAGTTTGTTTCTTGTATAACTGAACAAGCTTAGCCTACCTATACCAAATGGACCCGTAATAGAACCCCCCAAGGAACCCTGAAATTTGACTTAAGACTAAGATGCCATTTTATTTTAACATTTATTATTATCATTACTCACTGCAGCCCAGAAGGTAAAATCATTACTCAGTTAGGATATGTATTACATTTTTTTTATCTCCATGTTTTCTTTTTCGTCTGTTTTAGGTTCTCTTTATTTTTTGTTTTTCATTGTATAATTTTGACCCAGAAGAGGTAGTGTTTATACGGTACAGACGGGTCACGTTTTTTTTCTCTCTCCATATAAAAGTCTGTGCAAATGTGGGGGTATGGGGAGGGGAATAAGAGACTTTTTGTCCGCACGTAGGAAAACACTGGAACACACACATATATATTTAAGGGGAAAAAAAATAAAGTTGGTCACAAAAGAAAATATTATTATTACTAATAATTCATTCATTTATTCTGTCTGTCTGCAACACTATTATGAAGTAAAACTGTATGGGTGTATTTTAACCTCTTAAATCCTACCGTATACTAAATACTCCCTTTTCCCTCTAGTATACATCAAGACACATGCAAATGTCACCAAATGTTTGTCTGCTTTTGCCAAATGTTTGCCTGTTACGAAATGCCCAGATGCTAGGGTTCGCAAAACGTATATCTAGTAATTTCTTGTAAATTCTAGCAGAAAGGAGAAAGAGTGCGTTCCATACAGTGTAATGGTCTGGTTGGTTCAGCGTAAAAGAATGATCCCATTAGTATCGATTTCACTGGAGAGTGTCAGTGTCACATGGAAGGTTTTTCACAGAATTTCATTAACTTGGACATAAATGGAGACTCTATATTGTCACATGTTGGAAAGGCACAGAAATTCAGCGGTTTCTTTTTGCGTTGCACGTCCCTTTCCATTTTCCACCATTGCAAAATGTGGCATGGGGAAATATAATTTATAATGTCTTAACGTGAGTCGTGACTTCCAAAATTACAGCACATATCATGATCTAATTATTCCACACTGTCCAGTCAGTATTTAAGTATCATAAAGTCCATATGCCATGCAATGCACAGGATTCAATTGAATAATTATAATAGCCTAATATGATAATGTAGTGGACAGAAATGGCAGCATATTTGAGCATTATAGGGAGGAACAATGATGTGAAGATAAGGTTGGAAATGTTCAGTATTATCATGTACAGTACAGTACAGTACAGTACAGTACAGTACAGTATAGTACAGTACAGTACAGATATTTAGTATCATTTTAAACTTGAAGTACCGTACAAAGTTATTTTCATTCAGTTCTAACCAAAATGGCTATTATCTCAACGTTTTCCTTGCAAATCGCTAAAATATGCCATAAATATAAGGTGCTGGGAGTGAAAATTATGAATATAATGCAGGGGTGCCTCGGATGAAAAGAAAATATTTATTGGGGTGCCCAGGGCCAAAAAGGTTTGGGAACCCCTGCAGTACAGTATACTGAATGCTTGAACAAGAGGTGTCTACACATGAACGTACTGTATATGTGGGACAAACAAACAAAGTCTGCATTCTGGCTGACCAGCTAATTTACTGTTTCTCAATGTCCGGTCCAGGGACCAACCACGGTTCAAATAGACCATTACAGGTCTGTAACTCTGAGAGTGTACAAATGGAACCAAATGGACCCGTAAGGATGCTATGCATTAGTGAGGACCAGTTATATGAACATAGGTTGAACATGGTCCTTTAAGCACTGAAGATTTTACAGTGTAGTTTGGGATTCCAGTATCGTTTAATTCAGTGATTCTCCCTAATATTAATAATATTCACATTTAAAATACATGTAAAAACAGCCTCTAACTCCCCCCAAATACTCTCTCTTTTTTTAGACACAATCATTTACCTGTTGTAATGTGAAGATTGAACAAAATCGAACTCTGTTAATATGGAAAAAGAAAGAAACAAAATCAAACTTATTTTGCTTGTTTCTGCCTTTTCACAATGGTCAACTTGCGGGCCTCTCCCCCAGACACAGTCACATGTATATCGTCGTTGTCGGTGGAAACCTTGTATCTCCAAGTTTCAAATTTGTCCTTTTTTTCGCAAAGTAAAGCCCTGCTTCATCACACAAGGCCGTCACACAAAAGTAGTGAAAATAGCTAGTTTAAATCATTTTTAAAATGCTAAATGCAAAACGAACGGTTTTGGACATACAAGGCATTCACCCGACAACAACGATATGCATCAGGCCACAGACCCCATTTGATACTTTAATCTACACTGTGCACTATGCAACTTTCCTCTTCTACCCTGGATTTTGAACACAGTTTCTTGCGCAAGTGCTGACATTGTTTCCATTGAGCTACAGGAGCCCGCCTGCTTGCTCAAGGGATACATTGTGTCAGATCCTGTGTCTAGGTGAGACATGACCTTTGACACGACCCAAATGTCTCAATAGAACAATGGTTCTCAACCTGTGGGTCGGGACCCCCAGGGGGGTCCCCAAAATATTTTGGGGGGGTCCCCAGATGATTTGATTAATTTGAAACACTGTTTTCTCACTCAACAGTTAAAAAAAAAGAACTTGCAGTATAAGTGTATATAGAGGGTATCTGCACATTTATAAAGTGACAATTAAAGGACTTTTAATACCTTTGTAACATGTAACATTGTCCAAATAGTCAAATAGGCCTATTAGAGGCAGAATTTGTGAAAATAGCCAATCTACATGCTCACAACACCTCGCAACGCGAGGCGTTGTGAGCATGTAGATCTAACC
>NC_137811.1:13015573-13097033 GCF_963921795.1 Nannobrachium achirus | reverse complement strand
ATGTGTGCAGCAGAATGGTACAGATTAATAGAATAGCACAACATGCAGATGTGTTTCCGTACACAGCCATCGTCAGCTTTCTATACAGAGATAGACTGAGAGTTCCTTCTACCCTCAGTTTTTCTGAACGATTGTTTCCCGATTTGTTGAACTATTGTGTTTTGCACCTCCAGACCACCATATACCGGTAGGTCTACTATATGTTGGTGGTTTGTGTGGGAGGTTAGGCCTACTGTAGGCTATTACTGGTTTTTCAAATCGGTCATAGTCAGTCATCCCCAGAATACAAAAACTATATCTGAGAATTATTCATTTTCTTTTTTGTATTGTCGTATTCCTATAAGAGAACACATTGATTACAATTTTGTCATCAAAATATTGCATTTGGGGTAAATATACTCAAATCAAAAATGTGTCTTAGGAATGCGACAAATACAAAAAAAGTCTCCATGACGTGAGTAATCAATAGAATAAAAGTCATTTTGGAGGTGAATTAATCCTTTGAGGGAATATTTGTGAGAACTTGAGGTTTTCATAAACCATGGGTTTTGTTCAACATGACACTGTAAATAAGAAAAAGAGAATTACATCAAAATTGTTGAGAGGGCACTGGGGGCCTGTTCCCTCCTCCGTGTCATGGGTGCCCATAGCCTAGCAGATGTGACTTTTAAGGATTGGAATGTGACCTGAGGGCAGCATTCAATTTCATTGGTCCTCGCGCCTGGCCAATCAGTAACAGTTGGATTCCAATCCTTAAAAGTCACATCTGCCATACGCTAGGGTGGGGTTGGTGAAAGGGCTTTTCAGTGTGCAGTTTGCATGTTCTCCCCGTGTCTCCTATAGGTATCCTCACAAAAAGAAAACATGCCGTAATGGTCTCTGTACTGCCTCGACCTGGTCAGCCTGATGGAGGGAAAAGGAACTTGTGGGAATAACGTGTTCCTTCCACACTCTATGTCCAACTGGGGAAACTCCTGCCCTATGATAAGAAGCGGTCTGCTCACTCCTCAATCGTGCATTGAAGGAAGCAGGAGCTCAGTTCGGGGTCCTCCCCAGGTTGGCAGAGGGAGAGCAGAGCCCAGGATTACAGCTTAGGCAATTGGCACCGGGTGAAAATGGGTTACAAAACCGTGGGATAAAAATTTAAAAAATCTCCATGTTAAGATAGAATGGTAAATATCTTGAACATTTTGTTTTAAAATACAGCTATGCACCCTTTAAAAATACTCTTGTTGTAAGTAGTAAGCCTTGTATTCAAAGTTTTAATTGAATAAAATTACACAATTGCATAATAGTTAACTAAAACTAATGACAAAAACAAGGCATCAGTTCACAAAATAAACGTAACTGTATTGTGTTACAATACAAAGAAGGGTCAGGGGAGGGTAGGGCTGGTAAAAACAAACCTATAGCCCAGCCCTCCCCTCCCCTGACCCTTCTTTGTATTTACCTACTGCATTTTATTTATTTATTTATTTTCCGCTTTTTCCTGACTATATCTATAGTACTGTGTTCTATCCGTCTGTCATTCAATGTTATATGAGATACTTCAATGGTTTCCTGAATAAGCCAAGTGCATTTCTAGGATCTCCTTTTAGTAGACCTTGTACCAGTGAACTGTACCATCATGAAACTGTACCTTTTCCTATGCAAACTTCGAATAAAGTTTTCAATACAAAAAAATATCCAAAACCGTATCCTAAAAGAGCAAGATAGGGAACATTTGAAACAGAATCTGTTTATTGGCAAAGTATGCTCACTTACAAGGTATTTGACTGAGCGAATTTTCCTCAAACACAGAAAATGAAATACATGAAAACACTATGATGCTTACTATTTTTATTTGAGTCATTACGTAAAAGGGAATAACATAGTGTTAATTAGTTACTTTCACACATGATATGATCTCATTTTACAATTAAAAACTGTCTATGGTATGTTTTGTAAATGTGAAATAAATCCAAGAACGTAGTCCAGAATACAGGCAAGAGTCATAACCAGGAGATCAAACTAACTTAACAGACAAGGATCAGACAGATATTCAGAACCAGGTAATCAGGCAGGAGTTCAGACAGCAAGGTTCAGGAGTCATAGCTTGTTCATTGGGTATTTTTTTTTTACTAAGACATTTGGTGTAGAGGGAAAGAGGAGCTGAACTAGTACAGAGCCTTGGGAGACACCGGGTGATGACGTATGGACGTATCATATGTAGGGCTTATTTGGTTAAGGGTTTGTTCTAGAACCATTCAAATTGCAGTGGAGTAAAAAAGTAAAGCCATTATAATTGCAGTGTAGTAAAAAGCACAGCCTTTGCTTCTGAGATGTAGGCTAGTACAGTAGAAGCATAAAGTATTGAACATTTTCAATACTGACATGAAGTAAAGGTACCTCAACATTTCACAATACTTCAGTAAAAGTACTTTACTTTACTTTTCCACCACATACTGTATGACAGTGTATAAAAGGTATTTAGCACATTAGAGTCCTGACCTGCATGTGTTTGAAGTGTCCGACAATGAATCTATTCATCTGTCTGTTCATCTTCTTCTCTTCTAGGTAGAGGTCTGACCTTCATACTGATGGACTTCAGGGAATAGTAGTAACCTTTCCAATGATACCAATAAACACCAACATTTTCAACAACAGTTGAGTCATAAGCTCCCCACAGATAAACTCCATTGGGATTTGAATAAACACAACTGTTGTACCAGTACCCCCCCCAGACGTGCTAGAGCACAATGGAATGATGGATGACTATCCTGGTCTCGGTCTAGAGTGGAGAATTTCTGTCCATTGTGATCGCTCAGTGAGTCTCCTGTGTGGAAATAGTTAATAAAGAGAAGGTAAGTGCAATACAACACTGACCACTTCATCATCATCATCATCATGATCATCATCATCATCATCATCATCATCATCATCATTATTATTATCATCATAAATTAGTACTTGTCTTACTGTAGTGTTAAAAAGGACACCACCATTTAATCTCCCAAATGATTTATTTTTTGAATGAAAATAATTGCATGTGTCTAACACTGACATTTTCACATCCAAAAACAGACTTCTCTTTTTCCCCTCTACACCAAAGCTCTTTGCCAAAAATAGCCGATCTACAAGTTCACAACGCCTCACAGCTAAGTTCTAAGAATACGGAAGCTAGGGTTCAAGTGGTTAATATAAAAAAGGAGAACATCACAAAGATTTGGAGGACCCCCTGTAGTAACTCTGAGGACCCCCTAGGGGTCTCGGACACCCTGTTGAAGACCCCTGAACTAAACTATGGGGGTGAGCACTTCACACTAGAAAATACAGTCCCTGAAGAAACAGTGTGGGTTTGAGTAGCACGCTAAGTACAGTATGATGATGATGTACCGGTATGATGGTCCCACATATTGTTCAATCAAAACACTGGACAGTGTATCAAATATGTATTACTTATTACACACAAAGTCACATATTGGAGTGGCTAGCACTGCTCAACAAATATGGAGCTTATGCAAAAACATTCAAAAAAAGTTGACTGGGATTTCTTAAACATACCTGCTCCTCCATCTGTGAAATGATCAACATGCAGCCTGTATCCATGCTCCTCAGAGTCGATGTAGAAGGAACTGTACTGAGCAAACACAGTGTTCCCACTGAAGTCCTCCATGTCCACTCTCAGCTGACTCCTTTTGTAGGTCAGATAGTAGATGTTCTCCAGACCTATAGGACATGAAGACCAGTGGTGGAAAAAGCACTTGGAATATTTCTATTTTTACTTAAAGGTGATACACCATGAAATTTCACTTTTCCTATTTTAAAACCTTTTTTTGGGGTCCCACTAGCACCTTCTATCCTCACAAATTCCCATTTCTGACCGTTGTGTCTTTCTCTGGTTTTGGGAAGGCGGAGGTTAAAAGCATCCACAGGTTCTCAATACAGGCTGTCCAGATTTGCTGCCGTCGATGACGTCATCGACGGCCGTTTTTGAAGTTCAGGTCAAAGGTGGTACTGCAGCTTAAAATGCTCTGAGAGCCATTCAAAATGAGAGAGGCTCTCTATTCAGGAGTGGTAATTTAGCCTCAAACCTTTTGAAAAACGTTTTTGGGACATAAACAATATGACATAAATACTTTTTAAATGCATGGTGTATCACCTTTAAAGGACCACTTCACCCATGTTCAACCTATCTTCATATATTTGGTCCTCACTAATGCTCATTATAAATTATAATATGGTACTATATGTTTGGTCATCTCACCTAGCCAATATTCTCCATCAGCGTTGCCAAAACCTCTCTTGTATTGGTCCCAGGGTCTGGTGAATCCCACTGAGCCATCCATCCGTCTTTGAAAAACCTTGGCAGAAAAACAGGGGAGAGAAGTGGAAGTGAAAAACAGAGAGAGAGAGAGAGAGAGAGAGAGAGAGAGAGAGAGAGAGAGAGAGAGAGAGAGAGAGAGAGAGAGAAAGAGGCAGAAATAGAGATATAGAGGGGATAAAAATATGATTTAATCAACAACAATATCATACACATGCATATCTCACATGTGTATATAAAACGTGTGTACATTGAAGCAGTTTAACTGACACTTAAAGGTCATATCAGTATGAGTTTTAACACATCGGATGCACACGACATGCCAACTCGTCAAACTCTTTGATGTCTCCCGGTGACCATGGCGTGCTTGACGCGTTGTACAGTAAGCTACAGTAAGCTGTAGCTCCTACTGTACGAGGCACCCGCCTGGGAAGAGAAACACTCCAATTCCTGAAATGCAACGTGAGTTCTCGTGACCAGGAAGTCGGGGCTCCTCATTACAGCCTGTGTTGTGAGATTCACAAAAGTGCATTCATTCATCTCTTCATCAGCTCCTTTTAAATCACGTTCATGTTTAAATGTGGCCTTCTCTACCGGCCGTTGCAAAAGCACTGATGCCCGCGATTGTTATAATTTTTCTGTTCTGAGTGAAAGAAAATACTATAGCAAAATATTCAAGACATACTCGGATTACATTTACTCGGATTACTTTTACGCTGAGGCTTGAATAAACTTGGGCTTGCACCAGTACGTGTGTTAAGCTTGCATAACACATAACTACCAGACACCAAAGTAAAAGATGGAATTAAGAACTAAACTCTTTGGCTTTCTGCAAAATGTTGCATATTTGAGAAAGCTAGTTAAAGCTGCATTCTATTCAATAATAGTAATAATAGAGATGATTGCTGTAGCCGAGAGTGTATTCAAAAACAGGTTTCTCCCTGTCTCTCCTAGCCTGATTTCAGACTGAGCTGAGCAGTCCACAGAGTGGGCTGGAGTCAGGCTACGTCTCTCCAGCTCTTGACTTAAGTAATCATAAAATTCAGGTCAGGATACAACATTTGATCCAATGGAGAGAGAACACATAGAGGCCACAGGATAAACACTTTACATTGTTATTATCTGAAAATAGGTTAGATTTGAACAATAACTTCCACTTAGTACCAGCCCAGTGGCCTTGTGGTTAAGAGTGTCCGCCCTGAGACTGGGAGGTTGGGGTTCGATCCCAAGCTGGTTCATACAAAAGACTCAAATGCTGCACTCAGCATCAAGGTTTGGATAGGGGATAAGTTCCTGTGACATACTAGCGTCCAGGATATGAACTTGTACATCAAGCTGCCTCACTCTACCGCAGTGGTTCTCAACATTTTCAGGCTGTGACCCCCAAAATAATCATATTTTAACTGGGGACCCCCAACCTGATGAGCACTAAGAGTTGAGGCATAACATTTTGTATAACACGGTTCTATTGTGAAAATAGCAGATCTACATGCTCACAACGCCTCGCGTTGCGAGGCGTTGTGACTTGTGAGCATGAAGATCTGCTATTTTCACAATTTCTGCCTCTAATATTTGACAATTTGGCCAATGTTTAATTTGTCATTTTAGGGGTATTAAAAAGTCCTTAAATTGTCACTTTAGAAATGTGCATAAACCCTCTATACACTTGAACTCTATGTTGGGTTTGTTTACTGTTGAGAGAGAAAACAAGTTAATCATCTGGGGACCCCCCAAAATAATTTGGCGACCCCCCTGGGGGTCCCGACCCACAGGTTGAGAACCACTGCTCTACAGAAACAGGAGTTATGCTTGGCAAGGCTTACTACTTACACTACCTTTAACCATCCATGGATATGACATATCACACTTTCAATGCATTCAGTAAACATTTTCTGCATAATGTATTACGTTTACAGAGAAATAAAGATACAAGTATCCTGTAGGACATTGAACTATTCTTACGGTCCATTTTCCTCCATCAGTGTCCATGTCACAGTAGACCTGGACAACAGTGTCATCATCAACAGGATAGATGGTGTAGACCCCACTGGGAGCTCTGTTGTCCAGATCGTAGACATCAGCACAGTCTACTGGCAGGGAACTCACAACCACCGGGGTCAGGAGACACAGGACCAACACTACTTCAAATGGCTGCCATCCAAAATGTGGAGAATAAAAACATGTATTTGTGTTTGTCTTTTGACAATGGTGACAATTACCAATATGTTATAACTTATTTATAACAACAATTATGCCATAAAACGGTGGTTGTAGAACTGCAGAACGTCAAGGACCCCCAAAATCTTTATGTATTTGGCCGCAGACCCCCATCTGACAGTATTTTGTGCTAGGGACCCCCATACAAGATTTGTATATAATTCGACCATCATAACCAATTTTGCTGGGGACCCCCTGGGAACCCAATGAAGTTTACAGGACAACTGCATAAACAGGCCTAGTCTCGGCCAAAACTAAAATAGCTCATTAAGATTTTACATTCTATGTATGAAATTAATATTCGGTTATACTAGTCTGCATAAAAAAAATATCAGATGTCTTGTCTGATGCGGCCTGGGGGTCATTCGTGGCATGAGGGCAGATTTTATTTAGTCCACGGCTTCCCTCCTAAACCTTTTTTTTTGTAAATGAATGCCCTACTTGATCACACTACAGCATCACACAAATAATGAGCTTTGAGCTTGTAGATCTACGACTTTTGAATTTGAATCCTGAAAAGTAACACTTTTGGACATAAAAATAAAGGTTTCCACCCGACAGAGAAAATGTATTTAAATGAAACACCTAGATTTGGCTACACTGCCAACAAAATACAAGTAATATTGCGCTGCACTGTAGTTAAATTAAATTGTTGTATAATGTGACACATTTCGATACGACTTATGATCCAAAGGTACAACAGTCAGTATGACAGAACAGGATATGCACTCGCTCCTACACTTTTTCATTATGTTCAAATGTGTCCCCCTTTGAAAAGAATGTGGACACCTCTAGTCTAGTCTAGTCAAACGTAGTGGTGGACAAAGTACTTGAGTCAAAGTAAAGATCAGGGTTAGGCATGGGTGCCCACATTAGCAGAGGGGAGGGTGATCACTGACACACTACGTGTGAGAGAGAGAGAGTCTCTTTCTTTGATTCAAATCAACCCATTAAGCCCTGAGACTAATTCCACAAATGCCTTCTAAATCAGTAGTTCTCTCTTTCAAGATTTTTCAAAAATGTGAAAAATAAAGAAATTCAAAATAAATGGTTGTATATATGAGCTTGTATATCTGCTATGTTTGAATAGCCAACGTACCCGAAATCTAAAATGACCCAGATGCTTTCCCTGTTTAAAATAATAATAATAAATGATAACTAATAATAAAAAAATAATATATATTGTGTGTCCCCTTATATCGTATGCAAAACTCATTCAAACTCTGAACTCTGACTGGGAGTTATGGGTCATTGCTATGAGTCTAATGATCATTACAATGTCCTGATGTGAAAGAAGATATTTTAAGAAGAAGAAGAATATGTGTTATTATAGGTCAGTGAAATACTTACCATCGTGGGTCAGAGAGGCCAGACAGCTGGTGGACAGTCCTTGGTGAGGGTCCTTTATATACAGTATGAGGAGGTTACTGTACACATCATCCAAACACCTTTGGTGAGAACTTCTATCAGACTGACTGGAAAACATGTGTTCATGCCAAATGCTGCTGGGAAATAAACATGTGGGAACTTTGCACCTGTGCATCAGGAGCAAAGGTTATTAATAGCTTTGCCTTTTTTATTTGTTTAAAATGTTTAAATGGTTTTGACGATGTGTTTTCAAGTTCATTTTATTAGTTTTTTTTTATGTGGGTTTGTTGGTTTAGTTTAGTTTGTATATTCTTTTAAAAATCACAGTTTTACACTTTTACTGTAGCTTTCTTTTAACACAACACACCCTAACTCCAGATTCCTTTTCATCAAATGAAAAAAGAAATGGTGTTGGTCTGCATGTCAGTCATGTTGGTTTTATTCAGCACTGAACTCAGAAAGGTCCCTGGTTCAATCCCAGCTCCTCCAGTGACAAAGTGTCCTGGAGCAAAACACTGAACCCCTAACTTTTGCTTTGTTTGTTTTGCTTAGTTATATGTTTTACCTAGTGCCTAATCTTTATTTCAGTAAAGATGTTTTGTCAATTCTAGTTGCAGTTAATTTGTTAGGTTTACTTAACTATAATAACCTTGCAAGTTGGAGTGTGCCAAGTTCACTTTGTGAGAATTTGAGTGCACCAACTGGGCCTTTTTTGCTCTGTCGAACTTATCATTTCCCCCGAATTATGATTAAAATACCTCATAGCACTTACAGTAACCAAAACTAACTTCTAACTTGTTCAAAAGACACAATTTACAATTATCAAGTTGTAGAAAAAGGACTGTGCTGCTCAGTCAGATGGTGACTGAAGCTGAAAGTTGTGCTGTATGTTCAGAATGACAGTAACTGTGTCATGATATGATCTTACAGCACTGTCAGATCCATTTTGGATCCATTTGTACACTCCCAGAGTTAAATGAACACTGAGAACTTTACATTGTAGATTGGGGTCAAAAAGATAACACAATGCTTCCATTTATACAGTAGGCCTACACTCTCTCAGTGTTATGGACCCATAACGGTCCATTTGGATCCCTGGTGATGGTGGCGATATTGGTCTCTCACCATTCAACTTCAGAGGCCGGCCTCTTCCAATTGGGACCAGAGACAAGAGCATGGACATGACATAAGATACACAAAAGAAGAGTGGACAGTGGACCCCTGGTGGTCCCCAGACCATACATTGAGAAACAGTACACAGTATAACCCCTCCTCTTAGAAAATAGGTAAATGCCAGTAAACACACACGACCTGTGTGAGAGAGAGATTATTAAAGCACCATGCATTTAAAAAGTATTTATGTCATATTGTTTCAAAAGGTTTGAGGCTAAATTGCCACTCCTGAATAGAGAGCCTCTCTCATTTTTGAATGGCTCTCAGAGCATTTTCAGCTGCAGTACCACCTTTGGCCTGAACTGAAAAAAATCTTTTAAAAAATTATAATAAAAATAAATCTTCAAAAACGGCCGTCGATGACGTCAGCGACGGCAGCAAATCTAGACAGCCTGTTTTGAGAACCCGTGGGATGCTTTTAACCTCCACCTTCCCAAAACCAGAGAAAGACACAATGGTCAGAAATGGGACTTTGTGAGGATAGAAGGTGCTAGTGGGACCCCAAAAAAGGTTTTAAAATAGGAAAAGTGAAATTTCATGGTGTATCACCTTTAAGTTATACTGATTAATCTGTTCAATATCTAAAAGCCCAGTTATGCAAAATAAACTCTAGAAGATCATTTGTGTCATTCTAGTAATAGCTACAGAGTCAACTGTATGTGCCCCCCCACCTTCTGCTGTTCTACACAGCCACCACCAGCTTTTATTTAAACACTGAAACTGTGCTGTTTATGAAGAATACAGTGGTGAGAAGAACTGTTGTTGAATGTTTCTATTTTCTCAAATATGTTTACACTTCTTTTTTTTTTTTTAACACACACATAGTTACACGCTCGTAGATCGTCGATTACACAATATTTGTGGAACGGAGCGTCAACTCATACAGTTTACAGTTTACAGTTTAGGTATTTAGCAGACACTTTTGATCCAAAGCGACTAATAAGCAGGTAATACACATCACTATAATAAGCAAGATAATATGTCAGTATGCTACTACATTAACAACAATATAACAATATAACAAATGCATAAGAATATGAATCTAGAAAAAAACATTAACATATGTAGACCACGCACCTATACTCAGTAAAAAACTTCTAAAAGCTAAAAAATGCTATCTAGCGTCATGTGTGGTCATTGAGGGAAGGGGAGTGTTACAGTATGTGTTATGGGTTTAGGTGGAGTCTGAAGAGGTGAGTCTTCAGTCCACGGCGGAAGCCAGGGAGTGAGGCTGTACAGTAGTTTTAAGTGCGACAGGGAGTTTATTCCACAGTTTAGGGGCCAGGAGGGCAAATTGTCTAGAATGAGTGGATTTTTGTCCTGGGGTTTTTAGCGAGGGTTCTGTCAGCATCCCTGTGTTGGCTGATCTGAGTGAACGGGTGGGGTTGTAGGGGTTGATCTCTAACCCCTACAACTAGTAACTAAAGTTGAACTCATATATTCCAAGTGCTTATCAGGTTGGGGGGTCCCCAGTTCAAATATGATTATTTTGGTGGGTCACAGCCTGAAAAGGCTGGACAGAGGTGGGAGTGCTCCAGGTTGGAAGACATGGGACATGGAACCGTCCAGTGGTGGAAAATTACTCAAATGTTTTGCTTAAGTAAAAGTATCTGTACTGCAATGTAGAAACACTCTGACTGTTACACATCATTTAAGTCTCATTGTGCAGAATGTCCCATTTCAAACGTATTGTACCTATTTTCAAATGGCCGAGATGTATATAGGGCCCTAGTATGTTTTGTAATAATAATCAAACAAAATAAAAATAAAAATAAGTACTCCATCTAGTAACTAAAGTTTTCAAATAAATGTAGTAAAAGTACAAAATCTGCCTCTGAGATGTAGTGGTAGTAAATGTGTTAGAAATTGGAAATACTCAAGTAAAGTAAAAATGTCTCAACTGTTGATTACTTGCTTTATTACAGTCACGAGAAGGGAATAACATGCATCTAATAGTTTCATTCATGATGTAATCATATTTTACAATAAAAACAGTTAGTTGTCGACATATTTGTTTTGTAAATATGAAATAAATGCAAGGACGTAATCCAGAATACAAGCAAGAGTCATAACCAGGAGATTAAACTACATAAACAGACAGGTATCAGACAGATAATCAGAACCAAGTAATCAGGCAGGAGTTCAGACATGCCGGAAGGTCAGGAGTTCTGTAATTTAGCCAGTAGCTATGCCCCTCCCAAAAAGCTTTTGTCCAATGCTAGCTTAGAATAACTTCCTGCTTGCCAAGCTTTGCCTTGGCAACAGCCTTGGCAAGCTGCCGGTTGCTAAGTTAGCATTGGACAAAAGCTTTTAGGGGAGGGGCATAGCTACTGGCTAATTGCTAGAACTGTCTTAGCTTGTAGATCGACTATTTTGGACAAAGCCATTTGATGTAGAGAGAAACAGACTGAACAAGTATAGAGCCCTAGCTGGGGGACACCGGTCGATGATAGGGTTTAATTGGTTAAGGGTTCTTTCAAGAACCATTAAATAAATTGTTGTTTAAAGAACCTTGATCTGTAAAGTTCTTTTACTTTTATTTTGTGTGCACGACAAATAGAATAATCTAGAAATAAGAGAAGCACACGTGTTGCGATGAGATGTGTTGTGACCTTGTATTTGTGAATAGGTGAAATGTAATATAGGGTATAATTGCTTATTGTAGCCTATATTTTGTAGTCTTGATCAAAATCTTTTAACTAACTATACATTTCAAATAGTTTTAGTTGAATCATGTTTTCAAAGTGTAATATTTGCTTCTGAGATGTACTGGAGTGGAAGCAAAGAAAATTAAAGTTGTACCATGTAACTTTTTTTATAAAACAAATCTTAAAATTGTCCTAACTGTTAAATCGCTAAAGTTTTAGAACACCCACTCCGTTATTTTCAGCTTCTGAAGCCTTCTCTTTATATGTTTTCTTCTTAGCAGTGACAGGGGCGGGATTTCGCGCCAAAATGACGTAATCTGCATCATCTGTATACGTTGTGTATACGTTGCCCAATCACATCGCCGATCATGCACACATGGTACACTACCGGCCAATCACAGCTTATCTGCTCTGGTCTCCAGGAAGCGCCTCCGCTTGGCTACAGTGTTTGCCAGACCCATGAAATGGGTAGGCCTACATAAGCAAATGTCGGTCCGGGTTTTCTATATAAAGGGTATATATGATGATGACATGATGATGACATGCCTACAAAAGGCATGATGTCATAAATGATGATGACAGACAGGGGGTCTGGCACAACCAGGTTGACCTGGTCTAGTTACCATGGTGAAGGATTTTAACCTCTTAATCCACAAATCCTGGCCAGAAAATTACGTTCTACCATGCGCTCTACCCCTCCACGGATTACTATCGGTCGCGGTGGTTTGCTGGCGCCGCTCCGGTGGTCCGCGGCGGTGGTCCGCGACGACTCCGGCCGAAAAACGGACGAAAAAAGCAATACCGCTACTGGCCACTAGTTGAGCAACTTACACAGTATAGCTTTAAGTAAAGTAAAAGAGGTAAAGTAAAAAAAAAATTGTGTTACTTTCCAATTTCCACCACTACATATGACAGTGTATAAACAGTCTTTAACACATTAGAATCCTGACCTGCATGTGTTTGAAGTGTAAGACTATGAATCTATTCATCTGTCTGTTCATCCTCTTCTCTTCTAGGTAGAGGTCTGACCTTCATACTGATGGACTTCAGGGAATACCAGTGACCTTTCCAATGATACCATGTAACACCATAAGCACTACTCCCAGTATAATCTCCCCACAGATAAAGTCCATTGGGATTAGTATGATGGCAATTGTTGTACCAGAACCCTCCCATCTCTGCTTTACCACATTGTCCTGAACCGCCATCCTGGTCTCGGTCTAGAGTGGAGAATTTCTGTCCATTGTGATAGCTCAGTGAATCTCCTGTGAGGAAAGAGTTAAAGAGAGAAAGAAGATAAGTGTACAACACTGACCACATCATCATCATCATCATTTTGCATCATCATCAACAGTACAAATCAGTAGATTTAAAAAAAAAAAAATAGAACATAAATACTGTATAATAAACATATAAGAAACATGTTTATTACACGACCAGTTCATCTCCCAAATAATTAATCCGTTTTTAGAATGAAAATAATTGCATGCGACTCTTGCGAGTGGATTTTTACTACTGTTTATATTGTTACATTATTTTCGGGTAGCAGATCTACAAGCTCACAATGTGTTGTGTCGTGTGCGTGTCTGTGCGTGTTGGCCCCCCTTTCTTGGGGTCCCTTTCTGGAAAACAAAATAAAATGGAATGGATAGAAGGTGCACCTGTAAACCAGTGATGACAATAAAGTTGATTCAGATTTCCAAACATACCTGCTCCTCCATCCGTGAAACGACCAACATGTAACATGTATCCATGCTCCTCAGAGTCGATGTAGAAGGAACTGTACTGAGCAAACGCAGTGCTGCCACTGAAGTCCTCCATGTCCACTCTCAGCTGACTCCTTTTGAAGGTCAGATAGAACAGGCTCTCCAGACCTACAGGACATAAAGCATTTGTTTTAAGTAAAGTTAGCAATACCACAATGAAGAAATAATGTTAAGTAGGCTAAAAGTCCCAAATTATTGTATTTTAGTAATCTATTGACAAACATATCTCTGCTGTCGGGCTGAAACCTCCTAACTCTAAAATGTTAATTTTCGGGAAAATGAGCTCAAGTGGATTGGTTTTTGCCCCGCAGGGCTTTTGAAGCATGTGTATTTGGGGTCCCTGCTTCATCTCTTTCTCAGCTAAGGGGTCCTTGGCCTGAAAAACAATGACGACTCCTGCATTAGAGTGTTGTGTCTATCAACCATTTAATATCAAGTAGTTTATACATTTACCTGTTGACAGCAAATGTTTATTCAGCATGCTTCTCACCTAGCCAGTATTCTCCATCAGCATTGCCAAAACCACTCTTGTAATGCACCCAGGGTCTGATAAATCCCACTGTGCCATCCATCCGTCTTTGAAAAACCTTAAATCACAGAGTGGGGAAGTGAAAAACAGAAAGAGAGAGAGGCAGATAGAGAGAAACATCGAAGCATACATTGACACTTATCAGTATGAGTTTTAAGCTGGCAGACTCAGATCTTCCACACAGCAAAACAAAGATCGAAGTAAGGCCCAAACTATTTCTCTCCAAAATGTTGCATATCCTTGGATTAGGTGGATTTTTTAAAATTAAGATGCAGTATGTAATATTTGTTTTGTTTAAATAAGCGAAGAATTTCTCTATATTCTGGTCTTAATCATTGCTGTAGACTAGAGTGTTTGTTCAGTTAAAGGGGAAGACCACCCATTTTCAATATTGAAATATGTCATTAATATACCTTAGAGGAGTTGTGTGGAAATAGAAAAAAAGTTCGCCCCTTCTGTGTTGCCTAGAACTGGAGGATTGATTTTGAGGTTTGTATTGTAAAGTACAATGTGTGATGTCATCAACTTTTCTTTTTAATTTCCACACAACTCCTCTAAGGTATATTAATGACACAGTTCAATATTGAAAATGGGTGGTCTTCCCCTTTAAAAAAGAAAAAGAAAAAACAACCCAGCACAGCACAGAAAACAGAGGCAGTGCAAGGCTTAAAGCACAGGGGAAATTTGTGCATGCAAATTCAAACTTAAAATTCTTCTCAAAGGTGGGGGTTCGTATAGGCTTGAGAGTAAAGAATGCAGGCTTCATCAACACTTGTTTGTTGCCTATGAAATAAACAGAAATCTCAAATTAACCCTTTTTTGTTCTAGATTTTTATGATAGCATTTTACTTAACACTTTGTAACCCATTTTTCTCCCAGTGCCAATTGCCTAAGCTGTAATCCTGGGCTCTGCTCTCCCTCTGCCAACCTGGGGAGAGCCTCGAACTGAGCTCATGCTTCCTTCAGTGCATGAAAAGTGAACAGGCTGCGTCTTATCACCTGACACGGGGAGTATCCCCGGTAGGACGTAGCGTGTAGAAGGAACACGTTATTCCAACCAGTTCCTTTCCCCTCGATCAGGCCAGGTGGAGGCAGTATAGAGACCAGGATTACTACCCCTTAAAATGTGTTTCCTGTGTATTAAACATCTGGAGGGATGGGGTCACTGAAACACTTTATATTATTATCATCTGATTCTGAATAATTATATAAATTAGATTTGAAGGGGGAAAAAATACACTACCTTTAACTTAGTGCCACCCATGGATATGAAATTTCACACACATTCAATGCATTCAGTAGGCCTAAACCTTTTCTGCATAATCTAGTAAGATGACATAACAGTGACATATAAATACAAGTATCCTGTAGGACATTGAAGTATTCTTACGGTCCATTTTCCTCCATCAGTGTCCATGTCACAGTAGACCTGGACAGCAGTATCATCATCAACAGGATAGATGGTGTAGACTCCACTGGGAGCCGTGTTGTCCAGGTTGGAAACATCAGCACAGTCTACTGGCAGGGAACTCACAACCACCGGGGTCAGGAGACACAGGACCAACACTACTTCATACATGGGCTAAGATGAAAAATTGGACAGAAAAAAAAAAGAAGGAAAAAAAAGATTGGTACAGTGGTTCTCAAACCTTTTCATATCAAGGGTCGAGGGAGCGTAATATAATCTGATGGCTAGGTAGGAATTGAATAAAAAACACACACATTTCTTTTCAAAAATTAGTTTTCAAATTTTCTGGCCTGCAAAAAAATCTGAAAAGTCTTTTCTTATTTTGTGATTCTTATTTTGGCATTTATTTTTATTTAGACAAAGCTCCTAAAATAAAAATCTAAAAATTAGACAATTTTCCCAATTTTCGAATCTGCAGAAAAATTGTGATTTTAACTTTTGGCATTTTTGGATTGGAACTGACAAAGGTACTGGTGTGGTAACCAGACCGTAAGAGCTCTTAAAAAGGTATTTATGTCATTCCAATAAAAAAATCAACATACATGTACTAGCCTAATTGTACTAGCTGTACTTCATTACTGTCCACTACTGAACATACAAAACAAATATCCCTGTTGTCTCTTCAGGTCAGTGAAATACTTACCATCCTGGGTCAGAGAGGCCAGACAGCTGGTGGAGAGTCCTTGGTGAGGGCTCTTTATATACAGTATGAGGAGGTTCCTGTTCACATCACCCGATCACCTTTGGTGAGAACTATCACTGACTGACTGGAAAACATGTGTTCATGCCAAATGCTGCTGGGAAATAAACATGTGGGAACTTTGCACCTGTGCATCAGGAGCAAAGATTATTAATAGTTTAGCTTTTTTTGTTTAAACTGAAATTGTGTTTTCAATTTCAAGTTTGCTGTTTTAGTTATAGTTGTTAATGTGGGTTTGTTGGTTTTTATCGCTTTAAATGTCTTAGTTTTAGTGTAGTTTTCTATTACAGCGGCACTATGTAACATTTAATGTAATTCATGTAATTTAGTCCAATCTGTATAGTAGATTATGTTCATACAATATAAATACAAATACAATCTGTTTGGTAGAGAATATGTTAAGTAAGGGATAATGTCTTGCTCAGCGGTCTTATCGAGTGATACAATCCCAACAGGCTTGTATCACTGAAATTAAAGTTGTACCATGTAACTTTTTTTATAAAACAAATCTTAAAATTGTCCTAACTGTTAAATCGCTAAAGTTTTAGAACACCCACTCCGTTATTTTCAGCTTCTGAAGCCTTCTCTTTATATGTTTTCTATGATCCTGGCCGTGGACCGGATTTCGCGCAAAATTGACGTAATCTGCATCATCTGTATACGTTGTGTATACGTTGCCCAATCACATCGCCGATCATGCACAGATGGTACACTACCGGCCAATCACAGCGCATCTTGAAGTGGGGTCGCCATATTTGTAGTCGCCCGTGTGTCTCTTTACTCAAAAGGTAATCTCGCCTACCAGGCAGGGTGAAGTAGTCCGTTTCTCCGGAATGCCTGAACGCACAGGAACCAGGGACCCCTCCAAAGATAGCTCTCGGCGTTGTGGAGGCAGACGCGGGGGTGTGAAGGTACGAAAAACGGGCGAAAGACGCGAACGCGACCGCGGTTTGCTATATGGCTACTGACCACTAGTTGAGAATCTTACACAGTATAGCTTTAAGGCACCTACAATTAATAAGGCTGCTAAACAAACATCCTGGATCGAGGTTCCCATACATAACTCCCAGGATGCTGCTGACATACCTCTGGTAGAATGAGCTCTCAGCCCAGTTGGTGGCGTCATTTCTACCCCAGTATAAGCCAGCCATATGATTTCCTAGCCTTGCGTACCCAGACAAATCTGGCATTGCAAAGACAAATTGTCCTTGGCAAATTAGGTCTGGCCCGCTCATTTATTCAAATATTTCACGGCTCACAAGTCGTGAGGAAGCAACCAGGGGCCCAGTATGCAAATGTAGGGTGGACTTTAGGTTGTGAGAAACCAACCAGGGCCAAGTATGCAAATGTAGGGCGGGTGTATCCTTTGGGCTTTTCTGATTGGTTGTAGGTTTGATTTATTTTTGCCAGCGACGTCAAGGGGACTGCCGTGGACAGTTTACTCACTGCGGCAGGGCCGCAGGGCTCTCAGCATGTAGTTTATTTATTAGGATCCCCGTTAGCTGTGCCCTAAAGCACAGCTATTACCTGTAGTGTGAAAAACACAGCTTACATTGTAGTTATAGTGTTAGATATGACTATGAGGTTAGCCCCATATAGAACCTCACCCGTCACTGCATACTGTGCTCCGAGACGAGGTCCTATAAAGATGTCTCCGTGCAGCGGTGGAACGCCTCCAACGGCTAGGTAGAAAACACTTTTCCCGGAATTGTATCCACAAAGTAAAGGTAGTTCCGAGCTCTCAGACTGTGATAACCTAACCAGGGTCCATAAAACATGAACCAGGGCACGAAACAACCGCTTAAATCGCTAGTTTTGTCAGCCGGTCTAATGTTTACAAGCCTGGAAGTTGCAGCCGGAATGGCAGCATTAGCGCCTCCTCTGGTCGAACCTAGCCCCATATAGACCCTCAACCGTCGCTGCATACTGTCACAGTATGCAACATTCGACCAGAGGAGGCGCTAATGCAGCCATTCCGGCTGCAACTTCCAGGCTTGTGAACATTAGACCGGCTAAAACTAGCGATTTTAAGGGGTTGTTTCGTGCCCTGGTTCATGTTTTATGGACCCTGGTTAGGTTATCACAGTCTGGGAGCTCGGAACTACCTTTACTTTGTGGATACAATTTCGAGAAAAGTGTTTTCTACCTAGCCGTTGGAGGCGTTCCACCGCTGCACGGAGACATCTTTATAGGACCTCGTCTCGGAGCACAACAGTATGCAGCGACGGGTGAGGTTCTATATGGGGCTAATATGAGGTCAGTCCGTGCTCTCCCCAGGTTGGCAGGTGTAGCACCCAGGATTACAATTGACACCGGGTCAAAATCATGGGTTACAAAAATCTTGGGATAATGAAAAAGAGAGAAAAAAAATGAAAAGAAAAAACACCAACAGGCTAGTGGGAACCGTGAAGGTCTTTGCACACTGCTGCGTTTTTCGTTGCGAAATGCGTTTTTCAGGGCAAGGAGAGAGAGAGAGATAGAGAGAGCAAGGGACCGAGTGGTGCGCGAAACGGGCGGCAGTGTGCAAAGACCTTAAGTCCCCCGAGATCCCCTAGCCGTTGAGAACATACTGTAGCACAGCTTGACTGTAACCTGACATCTAACCCTAACCCCTGCTTCCATTTCATGCTGGTCTTGCTCTCCAGAGATTTGGCCTTTACATTGTTTATACCACTGCTTCTCAAATATTTTTATGTCAAGGACCCCCTTGAACCCCCTCTGACCCCACTTTGAAAACCATTGGTTTATAGATTCAAGCTCCTCTATGAGGATCAGGATGGTTTTAACTGTGTGTCCAAATGCTACGACTAGTTTATAGGCCTGTATTCGTTTGACTTATTACTTACTGAAATAGGGCGTAGAAATAACCTGACTTTCGCCAGATGGTGGCAGCATTGCTTATGCATTGCTTTACCATCTGGGCTCGCTCCAGCACAGTTGATAACACTCGTAAAGTCCCGGGCCGGACCAATCAGCGGCAGCTATGGGCGGGCTCTGAGCGGCTCTGAGCCAATAGAGTCTGATTGCAGACCACGTGGAAACCCAGGAGGCGGATTCTGGGTGCAACGTCATGCAGACAGGCCAATATGAGTGGTTGGAGTTGGCACGGCCATATCCAATCACCTGCTTTAGAATTTGAAAAAATGGCCCGCCCCTTACATCGGTTGTGCTGGACCGAGCCCAGATGGTAAAGCAGAGCGTTATGCAGGCATACGCAATGCTGCAAACCATCTGGCGAAAGTCAGGTTAGCGTAGAAAGGGGTGAGATTCAAAAAGGTCTGAAAAATAGTTCACAACACATCACATCGCAACATGTTGTGAGCTTGTAGCTATTCTTTTTATTTTTGAAGATTTCTTACAATGAAAATCTGCTAAAAACTGCTGCAGCTAATATACCCACCCAAAATATTAGTCTTATGTGTGAAATATTGACATAAATGATACATAGCTTGCATTCACTGATGTGACAATCAGCTGACCAATTAGGTGGGTATTTAAGGTCACCTGAGCCTGCATGTGCTCATCCTGCGTTGCTCTGAGCATGCCTCTGGTTGTGAGGCTTTGTTTGCTCCCACCGCCACCCCAGCACCACCAGTGGGCTATATATATATATATATATATATATATATATATATATATATATCCCTGCTCTTAATGGTTAATGATGGTTTTCTAATTGTGCTGAGCAGGGAGAAATAGTGTAGCAGAGCCTGAACGCCAAGATTAAATATTACATATACACTTGCATTCACATGTTACAATAATAAATGTTACAATAATAAAATATTTTGGTTCATTAATTCTGTATTGGTTCATTCTATATTGTTCATTCTAATCGTGAGTTATCTGACAGAACTAAAAGTAAGGCCATTAGTTAAGTCATCAGTGTGTCCCCAATTTTATTATTTCAGTTAACTTTTGTTTTAGTTATTTTGTTAATACTGTATGTACCTTGCATGGTTGTCTCTGCTGCCAAGTGAATGTGAATGGATGTACAATGCTCTTTGGATATACGGTTTTAACTGCATATTTTCACATGTATTTCTTTTGTATTGTTGTTTCTCTAGATGTCAATATAGACAATATCCAATCGACCAATTCCATTTCAGAAATATTACATTTTTCTATTAAATTAATACATTTCATGATCCCCAGATCAGCAAAAGATAACACTCACACAGTAGTTGGCATACAGTGTGCCAACTTTGTGAGAATGTGTTGAGTGTATCAAGGCCTTGTTTGCTCTGTCCAACTTATCACTGACCTTGGAATATGGTTAAACTACTTCACAGCAGTTGCAGTACAGTACATGACTAAACCAAACTATTTAAGTTTAACAACTTGAGAGAGAATGGACTCTGCTCAGTAAGTTATAAGCGTCAATCCTTACCGTATCCTTAGCCAGTCTATAGTTTTCAGCACAACTCTTCTGTGCTGTCTGGGAAGCATGCAGGTCTGATTATTATTTTGAGGGGTGGGGTTACAGTTTGTTGTTGTCGGGTGGAAACCTTGTATGTCCAAAACCGTTCCTTTTTTTATTTTATTTTTTAAAAACAAGTAGCTGATCTACAAGCGCACAACACCTCGCATCGCAAGGCGTTGTGCGCTTGTAGATCTGCTATTTTCATTACTTTTGTGCAACACTCTTGTATGTAAGGGCTTTAATTTACAAAAGGACACACTTTTGAAACTTGGAGATACAAGGTTTCTGCCTGACAGTGACGATATAGTGCATGCAAACACATGCCCGCACGCACGCACGCACACACCATTGATTGTACTTGCAGACCATAGAGGAGGCCCTGGCACAACTTCAAAGCCAGTGGTGTCATGATGTGCACTAATAAGTAAGAATGGAATCCTAAGATCTCCCTCCCTTCCTCCCCAGCCCCCTAAACCCTCATCTTCTCATCTTCAACTTCATCTTGTGTATTGTAACGTTTCATAACAGCCATACTAGTGGCACTTTCACTTGACAGTAGATGCCTTGTCCTTTGATTTAAAATAAAAAAGTATAAAGTAAAATAAATGGCCAGTAGTACACTACCCCACCATTATTTTAAGATGTTTTACGGGTGTCAATTACCGGTATATATGTTCTTTGTGATTATTATAAATATATATTTTCAAATGAATGAATACAATTCTCTCATTTGCAAATCCCGCCCCATTCTGCCCTGTTACTATGGTGGTACAGATGACCCTGGGCAGATTGTTTTTATAGTGGCAGTGAATGGGGGGAGAGGGTATTTTCATTGCCTCATTATTGCAATTTAAAGTACCAAAGGAAAAACATCTAGGTGATATTAATAAAAAGGGAAGACAAAGGTACAGTAGTTACATTGCAAAACAGGGGATTTCCCCCGAAAATATATGTTTTAATTGTTTAATCCCAGTGGGACAGAATCACCATTGCAGATTCTTTTATAGTGGAAGTGGATGGGGAAAAAAGATTGTTCATAGCCTCATTACAGCTATATAAAGTACCAAAAAACCACATCTACGTGATATTAATAAAAAGGGAAGAAAAAAGTACAGTAGTTACATAGCAAAACAGTAGTTTTCCCCCGAAAATATATGTTTTAATTAGTTTAATCCTCTGGATCAGAGAGAGAGGAGAAATAGAAAGAGAAAGCGCAGTGCATCTTGGGTAGGAAAATGACAACCAGATTATAGTTCTACTCACATAATAGGCTGGCTTTCGTAATTCTGCCCATTTAAAATATATGTACCCAATCGTAACTCTTAGTTACATTGATAAGGTCCATGTGAACTAGTCTGTTGAAGCTTATTCATTATAATGAGCGAAATCACTATCACCTCGCGCGGCCGTACTGCACGCACGCCGTGTCGCGCAGAACGGACCGTTGTTGAAAGCCTAAAGCAACATTCTCCACTGCACAAACTCCACCCACGATAGCAAAAAGTGAATGATTTTTTCTGGTTGGCCAGTCAGGGAGTCTCAGGGACCAATCAGAAGGCTGACAAACGGTGGATTCAATAATAAAAGGTAGCCTACACTACACTGGCACTGCACTGAGTTGGTTTTGTTGAGATCTGCTTGCTACAGCTGCCACTGGTCACCAGCTGTATTTCAGTGATAGGGAAATTAAAGCCAGCCAGCCAACCAGGAACGGATAAAGTTGGAGTGGTGTGACCACTGCTCAAAAATATGATCCTATGCTTTACAGTAACTAATGTTGCTTGTGAGGTGTGAAAACAGCCTGGTAATGAGGTTGAACTGCTGAACAGCAGATAAGAGGTTCTGCCTACACAATATTTCATAAAGATACTGGGTTGGAACCCAAGTGAATTCAGTGATTAAAGATGGGGTGCCATGATTTTTTGCCACCATAAAACATGATGATCAGGTATTATGATTACACTAGGAGGAAGATTCCACAGAGAGTTAAAAACTTAAAATTATGGGTTAGGGTTATTTGGCCACACCCAAAAGTTCATTAAGTATGCCTGGTTGTCAGGTGGGTGGTGACCCAGCTGAAGTTAGCCACACCCACAGTGTTGGGTGAATGCTAAAAGGATAGGGGATGATTTTATGAATTAAATCAGTGTTTTTTGATCAGGCCTTTTGACTCAGAGGCTTTCAGCTTTCAGGAAGAAACCAAAGATGGGAAGGCAAATGTGCACATTATAACCACACCAGGTGGTCTTAGATTAATGTTAACTCCATAGACACATACAGTACAAAACAGAAACAGTACAAAACTATGGCACCACCTCTTTAGGACAGGCATCGTCTGATCTGATTTGCATTAAGCACAGATGGGACTTAGGCTGATAAATAAAATAAATACAGAAATAAAAGATGGAATAAAAATAAAGACATTTGATTTAATTGCCCACTTCATGTATAGGCGTAATATTGGTGAATAAAGGGACTAAATGGTATAGGATATCGTGTGGAGAAAGAAATGAATTAACAGAGATTGAACCCTACTGATACAAAATGACGAAGAAAAGGAGCAGATGTACAAGCTCACAAGGTATCAGATCAGCTCTTGGGTAGTACAGCCTAGGAGGAAAAGGTCACTCATTCATACTGCAGGTTATTCTGTCGTTGCCATAAACAAACATGATACGACCTGGTTAGGACGTTTAAAACGGCAGTCTTTTGAGTCTCGCATCATGGTATGGAGTGCACCCCCATCAGCCCTAGACCTCAACCAGCAACATGGGTCACTGGCCGGCTTTGGAGCGGGCAGACGGAAGGTGGCACGGTGAGTCGTGGAGATGACGGCCTGTCATATGCCTCTAGTCTTTCGCAGCAGGAGAGTGAGGAGAGACTTCTCTACTCCAAGAGAAGTGTTGCAGAGTGTGAGAGAGAGACCAATGCGCTGTGGTGTGGTCTGCCTCTATCTGCTGATAGTGAGTTGAAGAATGGGAAGAGCCAGAGCTGCAGCATGGAGAGTCAACGGCTTGTCACCCCCTCCACCAAGAGCAAACAAGACTGAGAACACGCTGGGCCCTTTTGTCCCCCTGAGATGGACACCCCCCTTTTCCGAGAAAAGTGTCATTTGGGCTCAGCGTATTGTCAGGATCACGCGTTCACGCCTCCAGATTTTAGACATGGATTCCTTTAATGTTCATATATTAACATTTACTGATTCTTTGGAGGCATTTAATTGTTTTTTCAAAAATGGAATTTGTACATGAACTTGTATGTGACATGAAATAGAGATGGTATTGTCATCTACCAGGTCATGTTATATAGTTCGTACCATAGACATATAAAGGTAGACGCCTCCTCTGGCTCTGGGGCGTTGGTAAAAGAGGATTGGCAAGCTTCCGGAATTCTGAAGGACGCTTCCTTGTGCGTCACAGAATGGGATGCTTGGTAGGCCAATCAGATGCAGGACTCCCTCTTTCCCACTGCAGGGGGCAGAGTGCCTTCCACAGTTCTGCACTTACGCCAGTCCTGTTAGTCGCGCCAAATGAACTGCAGCTGCAGATGAGTTATCTAGCTTTTTATATCTGTAGTTTAGTACAGTCTGATCAGTTAAACATAATGGTACTTCATTCATTTACACACAATACAGTGGACAGCTCCTCTCTTCACCTCCTCCCGTCCTTCTTATATGTTTGGTTCATCATGTGAATAATGAAAATCATTTCAAAGTTGTGTCTTAGTCGTGTGACAGGGGAGTCCACCCAAATGCCAGTCGGCAGTTCCGGGTGCAAGCAGCAATCAAGCCGGGCATCTGTCTTTTATGGCCAGGGTCTCAAACATCCTTGTTTGATGTCTTATCAGCTCGCCTTTGTCCTCCAGGATGAAGGATCAGTTCGACCAGCCAAAATGCCAAATGGCCAGCTCAGAGTCCAGTCACACCATTTGTGAACTCCGGACCCTCGGTCATTAATTGAAGGGGAGCTTAGATCAAATGTTTCTTCCTGAGTGTTTGTGTACGGAGACATTTGGGAGAGGCGAGTATGTTATTCCTACCCGAGCTGGGAGGAGCTTTATTGTCATTGTTGCATAAAAAGAAGTTTAAGAACAACGAAATTGGAGCAAACACCTGATTGGTCAGTAGATTGGTCAGTACTCAGTAGACAAACGCTGTATCTGTCTCTTTGAGCGGCAGTCGGTCATGAGCCCCTGCCAAATCACCGGAACTACTTTATATTCATCTAAAACTGACCAGAACTCTGACCATGGGACTCTGGTAATGGATTAATACATTTGTAACCACTATTTTAATGGCAAGTATTTCACACAGCTTTATGTAAAAAATAGGTGAACTAGTTACTGCCAATTAAATATGCCCTCGAGTGGCATTATTGCCAGAAAATCTCCATGTAATTTATAGTGCACAGATCATGCACGCCCATGCACAGATCATGCACCATGTTTGTGCAGGCTGTTCACAGCTTTCAAACAAAAAAATCAGATTGGAAATCCGTTCAGGCATTCTTGAGAAAATAGCCATTATGTTTTCTTCAGATGTAAACAAACATGGCTGCCATGTTTGAAAGATGGGGTTGTATGGGGGGTGGAACATGCAAAATCGCGATTGAAATCATGTTTACTAGATTTAATGGGGTCCAAAAAATTAAAAAAAAAAAAAAAAAAAAAAAAAAAAAATATTAAAAAAAAAAAATGTTTTTTTTGTTTTTTTTCTAAGTAAAAGTCGCCCAAAGTCGCTTGGCAGGGAAGTCCATAGTGAGAAAGTTGCTCTAAAAGTCGTTTGGCACTGTATGAGTATGAGTTTGGAGGTGTTATGTCTCTCACATCGACTTGGTGGTTAGCGAGTGCACCTCTTTTCATATACCGGTATGTGGACTGTAACTCATTTACTGCCATATCCCGAGTTTCCCAAGTTATTCCCGTTGTTCCAGGCCGCCACACTCGAGTTTCCTAAGCTATTAGATTAATTAGCCTGAATAAGTCCTCCAAAAACAGTGCTTCCGGTTTGTGGCCGGAAACGGATATGGAGGGCTGGAAATGGCGGGCGGGACAACATATTTCTCTGTGTCAATCTCTCCTCCGTTCATTTCCTTGTTAGACAAAGCTGAAGCTATACTGCAGCAAATGGGGCATGGATTTTAATGTTTTTATTTTTATTTTATACCATTATTGCATCAGAAGAAATAAACAAATTATAGTTTACTATAAAAACTGGCCAAACATTGGCCAAATCTTCAAATATTAGAAATAAAGAAAGAGGCCTACATTAGACCCTGGAGTTTATTTCTCAATAATGACCCGGTCCCCATTGATGATCCCTTGTTTATCTTCAATATTATGTGTAAGTGTTGGTATTTACACATTTACGTATCTCATCCATATAATGTGAAGAAAAAATATGATTTAGTTAAAACAAAAAGCATTCATGAGACCAGCATTCAACACAATGTCCTCTCAATGTGCATTTATAGTAGTAGGGATACAAATAACTCACAATACAATAATGTGTATGATACAATATTTAAAGGAGGGGGATACTTTATTTACATTTCCCATTTGCAATAGCTTAATTAACTTGTGAATTCCATCCATCTGTGGTTAATTACATTCACTTTGCTTTTTGAGGCCATGCCACTTTATTTAGCTTTTTCCAGAGCTATAGTGTGTGCCAGCGGCTACGTAATTGTAGTCCTTAGCGGCCATTTCTTGGGACAAAACACAGGTGTTTCAATTGTTTGATTGCATAGAACTAACGCTATAGTCTAATCAGAACCCCTGTGTAAGGCTGTGTTGTCCCAAGAAATGGCCGCTCTTAGAACTACATTTGGCACACCCTATACAGAGCGGTTTGTTAAAGTCTGATTTTCCTTGGCTGTGCATCGTGCCTCACACCGAAATCTACAACCTCACATGTTTTGAGCTTGTATAGATCAGCTATATTTGGTGAGCCACTGGCAACTAAGTCAGGCGTATGGAATGACCATGATGGGATTTAAAGCAATCATTAGCCCATGTTTCTAAGCCAACAGTTTCTCAGTCCAGCTCTTTAATAAACCGAAAATACATTTTCAGGTACAGTAGGTACTCTCTCAGGAGAGAGTACCCATTTATCAGCTCATCACTTTCAATTTCACTTATTTAATCAGTATCCTGATCCCAACCTGAAAATGCATTTTCTGTTTAATAAAGAGCTGGAGACTCCTGTTAACAGCAATAGTGCAACAACTACAAATTGATAATATGATTGTGTGTGTGTGTGTGTGTGTGTGTGTGTGTGTGTGTGTGTGTGTGTGTGAGAGTGAGTGTGCGTGTGCTCACACACGCATGCGTGAATGCATTTACAATGGAAACCTTTAGTAATTTTTTATTTACAATGTATATGTCTGCAATACTTTCAATTTTTGCAGAATTATGAATTTGTTAAAAAAAATTGAAAAATATTTTATATTTTTATATATTAACATTTTTATTTTGTGTGTTTTACTCTGATTTGACAGTGGTTAGACCTTTGCTGCCACACATTGTTACCATGTTTTTCAAGTGCCACAAGGCCTGTGGTGGGTCAATAAGAAGAATTATAATATGACATGGAAATGACAATTATATAAAACGAATGATTTGAATATAACAAATGCCACTGGCTTTTCTCCCTTTTCTCTCTAAATAAGGAAACACCATTGTTACAGTAAAAGTGAAACCCCCAGGGCAATTTCTAGTAGGCCTACTCACAAACTTGTGAAACATCAGAGGAGAACATCATGTGTTCATTGAATTACAAAATAAAAAAGAAACTTACCTGACCTGTGTAAATGTATCAATAATTAAATTGTAGGCAGCGAGGTAAGAGGCTTGTCTTTTCTCCTCCAAAATGACCGTTGGCAGTTGTGAGACTGGATAATAAATTAGTTCTGAAAGCATTTCATTCTAATATGCGACTCACTGTTTTGATGTGTGCTATAGGCTTGTGACAGTTTACTAACCTACCATATTACATTTTAACTTTATCCTGTTGGATTAATCCAACATACAGTAATAAACTAGGCTCTATAACCAATACCCTGTTGCTGGCCACCACAAATTTTAGCATAAAATTGGTTCCAATGCAATTGTGGACCTCAAGGGTCTGTGGACGTTCATACAGCACTGGCATCATCGTCTTCTCTCTGAAACATCTCCTTCAGGGTGGGCCTTGAATTCCAGTCTTGTTCAAGGGCAAATGTGTAAACACATCCAAACAGACGAGGAAACATCTCCATCAGGTTGATATCAGCTGCATCTTCAGCACTGTAAATAGAAAGCAGTGGCAAGTCATGTCTGATGGTGAACGCACGCACGCACGCACGCACGCACGCACGCACGCACGCACGCACGCACGCACGCACGCACGCACGCACGCACGCACGCACGCACGCACGCACGCACGCACGCACGCACGCACGCACGCACGCACGCACGCACGCACGCACGCACGCACGCACGCACGCACGCACGCACGCACGCACGCACGCACGCACGCACGCACGCACGCACGCACGCACGCACGCACGCACGCACGCACGCACGCACGCACGCACGCACGCACGCACGCACGCACGCACGCACGCACGCACGCACGCACGCACGCACACACACACACACACACACACACACACACACACACACACACACACACACACACACACACACACACACACACACACACACACACACACACACACACACACACACACACACACACACACACACACACACACACACACACACACACACGTACATAAACAAGTGACTTCTCTTTGTGTTGTTTTTTAACTTAAATTCAACTCACTAGTGCTCATGGAGATCATGAATGAAACGCAGCAGTCCAAATGAGTTCTCAGAGTAGGGCTTAACTTCATCCATCTTATGCACCAACTCAGTTGGAAGCTGTTAAAACATAAAAATTAAAGATCAAATGGACTTGGGAACATAAAGATGAAAGTGAGCATGAAATGATGCTTTAGTTTCCTTGGCAATTGTGTCGTATGAACATTTCATACACAAAGAAAAGCATTAAAAGGGCATTTAGAAAATGGGGAAAAAGGGAAATAAATAAAAGAAGGAATAACATAGGAAAAAAGAAAATTAAAGGCCGAAGCGCAATCATGGTTTTATACCTTTTCACACTGTTGACAATAAACTCACCTTGTGTTTCCACGTGATGAACTGCCCCTGCTCAGCATACTGGTCTAATTCCCCAATAAGTTCCTTATCATCATCTGAAAAGTTTTCAAACCTTCTCAAGTACTTTACTTTCCTAGAAAGAAAGAAAGAAAGAAAGAAAGAAAGAAAGAAAGAAAGAAAAAAAAGAGAGAAAGAAAGAAAGAAAGAAAGAAAGAAAGAAAGAAAGAAAGAAAGAAAGAGAAAGAAAGAAAGTTATATTTAGGATTAGGTTAACATATAACAAATGTGACTTTGAAAAGTTTGACTGTCTACATAGGGGGACTGATCATAAATCCGACCACCCATAAATTCGATTTAGGGTTAGGGTTTTGCATAGTTTTACTGAGGTTAGGGTTAGGGTAAAGGTTACGGTTAGGTATGGTCGGAATAATGGGCGCTCGGAATAATGACAACTATGACATGGCACCTTATATATGTAGTACCTCTCATTGGACCAAAAGAAGGGATGAGCCAAGCATTCTTCCACAGAGGGTCTTTTCTTTGGGTCTTCATTGATCATCAACTTAATGAGATCCTTAGCAACCACATCCTGAACTTCATCCAGATTGTAATTTCCGTCCAAAATGTTGGTTTCACATCTAGGGCCTTTGCCAAAAGGATGGTATCCTCCAGAAAGGATGTAATATATCAGCATCCCGGCCACCTTAAGAATGAGCAAAAAAATGATTAAGAACATTTCCATCTTGTTATCATTAATGTTGTCATGCAGTTAAAAAAAAACTACTGTACCTGGATATCAGTGCTTGCTTTTATAGCTAATAACTCTTCCAAAGCCTCCTTTGCCTTCCAGCATGATGTTCCTGCAATGCTTGTGTGATAGCTTGTGTGTCCTTTGGGCAATTGTCTGCTTATTCCAAAATCTGCCAATCTTGCCCTGTTTTGAATATCTGTAAGGCAAATTGGGTAGATCAATATAATAAAGGGGTTTAAATAATAATAATAAAAAAAACAGAATAATTCTGTATATATATATATATATATATATATATATAATATGTTAATTATTTTTAAAGTGCTTTGTTTTGCTTACCAATCAAGACATTCTGGGGCTTGATATCCCGGTGGAGAATTTGAGGATTCTGACAATGAAGAACTTTTAAGCCCTTGAGAACCTGCTTTGAAAGCTGTTTCCTCTTCAGTTCAGAAAGACTGTGCTCATTGATGTATTCCTCCAGGGAGTATTCACATAACTGAAGACCAAGGTAACCAAAGTTCTCATCCTCCACATAGTCAACATATCGTACAATCGAAGTGTCATCAAGCTCTGGGAGACGTAAAAAGCGTTCCTCATTCTTCAGCACTTCATAGCTGTTTTTAGTCATTCTCTTAACTGCAACTTCAGTGCCATCCTCTCTTAAGCCCAAGAAGACTTCGGTTCCACCACTTCCCGTTGCTATGTGGAATTCTTTACCTTTCCCTAACACAAAGCTCCCAACTTTTGTAACATTACAGTCATCAAGGTTTGCAAGCTTCTCCAACTGTTGCCTCCATCTTTCACTGATTGGGAACCATTTTCGTGGTATTGGTGTCATTTTCTGCTTCTCATTGGTTCTTGATGCCTCTGTAATAATAGTGATGGAGATTTCACATTCTGACATTTTCGTGTGTGTGTGTGTGTGTGTGTGTGTGTGTGTGTGTGTGTGTGTGTGTGTGTGTGTGTGTGTGTGTGTGTCTGTGTGTGTGTGTGTGTGTGTGTGTGTGTGTGTGTGTGTGTGTGTGTGTGTGTGTGTGTACACATGCTTGCATGCATGCACAAACACTGTGTAATATGGGAACATTTAGAATCAACTCTTGAATGTGCTGCATCACAAAATGTGATGTTTGAAAGAGAAAAAGGAGAGTGGTTGAGATTGGGTCTGCACATGAAAACATATATACTTAGATGATTATGCAAATGATCTCCAGCATTGTTTGTATTTATAATTATTCTTCTACCAATCCAGGATAAGTCTAGAAGGTATCCAGAAGATTGCACAAGGCTATACAGTATAGCCAAATCCACAGAGTGCTGCCCTGTAGTCACGGTGCCAATCGGTGCCGTTTGATACCACAGTTATGATTGCCACTTTGTGGATTTGTCTATAACTTTACTCTAAAAGTGAATTAAATGAATTATCACATTAGATCATTAACATTCGACAAAGTAGACAAATAGTGCTATTCTTGTGCTACACATACATTCATACTGATATACATAAGTGTCTCGCCATTAAGTCAAAGACATGCAATAAAACTTAAATACTACTTAAAAGAGCAGAGCCAAACAAAAGTGTCCATTGGTCAGTGCAAAAAGTGACAAGTGCCCCCAGCAACAAAAAAAAAACACACAGGAATCCCCTTCTCAGCAATCCACAAGTAGGGATAATAGTGACTTAAGAATAGTGGCTTTGGACGGCTACGACAGATGACAACGGTAAACCAGAATGATCACGTCTGCTGCATAGACGCGTCACCATGGGAACCAAAGAGTTCAGTAAAAGGGGTGGGCCCCCGTCGCCGACGGCTGTTTGCTTAACGATTTTGACCGATATGGCGATTACGTCATAGCAGCCGTAGTCCCGCCTTGCGTTGCGGTTGTAGAAGCGGGCAGCTTAAACTGACTATTGTCTTTGGATGGCACGTGATACTGTCCCTTGAACGAGAGTTTCTCCCTGCAGTATTGAATGTTGAACATTGAACAGCCGCGATACAGCACCTCCTGTGTCATGACTCACGCTACAAGCCTCCATGCACAGCGCTTCTGGCCAATGAAAAACACCTCCTCCGTCGAGCCGCAACACCGCACGGATGCCACATCTCTCCCAGATCGCGCGTCCATGTTCACCCGGGCATCGAGCCCGACAAACGTCTCCCATGCCTTCGGCACCCGGCTATAGTGTCTACAAAAATCACCAGGGCATCGAGCCATCGAGCCCCAGGGCCACACGCTTTAGAAAGGCTAGACAGGTGGCATCTAGAGCTAGGCCTCGGTTTCCTTTGTCTCAAACCACAGCCGCCAGTTCGAACAGAAAAACAACACGGAAAAAAACGACTAAACTACTACAGTATATAGACGAAGAAAACAAAGACCCCCAAAACATGCCAAGCCTGCCCGATTTAATGAGTCACAAAATGAAAAAAGAAGACAGAAAAAAAGCACAGAAGCAGAAAAGAAGCATAAAAAAAACATCTTAGTTCCCTCTGAGCACGTCTGCCCTCAAGGAGTGACGGAAGTAAGAAATAAGAACTGTGTTATCCTGTGGGAGCTCCAGAGCTTGAGCACTGAAGGGACACAGTGAGCGCCTGCTGGGAATGTGCTGGCCTGACAGTCAAAATGCTCTGTAATATGCAATTTTTCCAATATTGTGCAGCCCCAATCTCAACCACTCTCTTTTTCTCTTTCAAACATCACATTTTGTATGCAGCACAGGCAAGAGTTCATTTGAAGGTTTACACACACACACACACACACACACACACACACACACACACACACACACACACACACACACACACACACACACACACACACACACACACACACACACACACACACACACACACACACACACACACACACACACACACACACACCAGCCAACATCATTAGTTACCTCAGTCATTGTACAAAGAACACAAAAAGTTAACCTTTTTCTTCAGGCAAGGTCAAGACACCAACAGCATCCTCTTCACGGAGTTCATCTTGTTGCTGTGTTGATGTCACACCACCAGCTGAGTCTCCTATGAAAGGTTCACATCAGAAACTGTATTATAAAAGTAATAACCACCATATACTGTATTTGAGCTAAAGCAGACCTCTTTGAGCCCTATCTTGTGCACCGCACTATTCCGTAGTGCTATGCACTACCTGCACAAGGCAGATGGCGCTGCCACTTAACACTATAGCAAGGCAGCGATACAAGAGTCACATAACAGACTCCTAATTCTCAACAAATCTCTGTGATTCTGATTTCCGCAGTTCCAGTGCCATTTGCTCCAAACCTTGATTAATCCATTGTACAGGATTACAGATTACAATAACATTCTCTAATCAGTAATATGTGGGTGTCTGTGTGATACTTATGTGTATCAAATATGGTTGTATTCAAAGGCAATCAAAGGCAAATGAGTCGAACACCGGCACTTATGAATGAAGTGATTGTGAATGTGATTGTCATTACAATTTTACTTTAACCATAAAAGTGTGACTGTTAATTCCTTGTGCCAATAAGTTGTGTTTGTATCAGCATTTGATAGTTAAGATTATCAAAGACAAATACAATGTTGTTTGATCTGCATTTGCTATAACCACACCAGACCATTCAGTTGAATGAATCCAGAACTTAATTTAAATTCTCAATGTATGAGTGATAATTCTGTGTATCAAATTGTATTTTATTCCAAGGTAATCAATGTTGGACTGCCTCTTCTATGGGCAGAGAGGGAGAGAGAGCGTACGATAGCACTGGGCATAAGCGTAGTCTATGCCTTTTCAATGGCACCTGGCATGCCGATGGGTTTAATTAATGTAACGCCCAAACCACACCTATGCATAATATAAGGGGTAACGCAGGTATTTTAGGGATAAGGCTGGTGTCGTAAAATAGCAACCCAGATTACACACCTTTGTGTTTTCCATAAATACATCTGTATTATAATGTTCAGATTTTCCATCATAATTCATATACCGGTATTTTGGGTTGTCCAGACTTTATCTAGAAGGGATTTTAATGAATAATTCAGGTTAATAATATATACCAGATTCATATCCCTCTAATCTAGATTAAAGGCCTACCCCTTTTTGTTTTTCATTAATATTTATTTTAATCCTCATTAATTTAGTAATACATCATCAAATATTTTACTCACAATGTCAAATGGTTTATGGTGTGTGCCTGTGCCTGCGTGTGTTTGTGTGTGTGTGTGTGTGCGTGCGTGCGTGCGTGCGTGCGTGTGTGTGCGTGTGTGTGTGTGCGTGCGTGCCTATACCACCAAAAACATATTTGGTGGTATGGGCTGTATTGTACAGGCCTACTGTTCTTCATTATTGAGGGTGTTTCTGTGTTTTTGTTTTGAGCGGTGGGTGGTCACACCATCTCCTATGAGCGACTTTGTCTGTATAGTATGTGACCTGGCCCTCATTTATCAACATGGTGCAGATAAAAATGTTGGCGTACACAAAAATGTAGGCAAGTCTCTGCATTTATTATCACATTGTGACTTTGACAGGATCAGATCTCACGTCAAGTTCTGAGGTGGTGTAGGATTCATCCTACATCACTTTGTTCCATTGTAGACGTGTCCATCGCACAGGCGATGGACACATGTATCCACTCCAAAATGTATATCTAACACAATAATAAATAATCCCTGTGAAAATATAACATTTTATAAAAGCATACATCATGGACATGCACGCCGATCTTATTTCCAA
This sequence comes from Nannobrachium achirus, assembly GCF_963921795.1. Classification (NCBI taxonomy): domain Eukaryota; kingdom Metazoa; phylum Chordata; class Actinopteri; order Myctophiformes; family Myctophidae; genus Nannobrachium; species Nannobrachium achirus. The sequence goes on along the minus strand of NC_137811.1, from coordinate 13,062,805 downwards.
GTTACAATGATAAGCAATGTCATGGGGAATTATGATTGCTTGTAATCAAATGAACACGCTCTGTCTGCGCACAGAATGGTTTAAATTAATATCCAAAAGTATAGATTAACAAAATGAACTGCTCACATCCACCGCTCACCTTAAACTTCTTTTGATTTGATTATTTCTTATATTTGTATTGCTGTATCCGACAGTCTTTTCTTTCTCTGCCACTAGGCTTTTGAGCACGGCACAGCATGGTACGGCATGGTAAAGAACAGGTTCTGCTGGTGTTTGTACCTCAGCCTGGTCCGGTTGTACCACGCTGAATCACACTGATCAGCCTGGAAGTTTATACCAGGCTCAGGCAGGTTGGCCTGGTAATGAAATCTGGAATCCGGCTAATAAAAACTGAGCTGAATTCACTCTGTGTCCTATAAACATTATTCACAAGTAACACGCCCTAATGGCGAGTGGCGACTGTCAGGTCAGAGCTTCTAAATACAGCACAAACTTATCGCTGTTTCTTTGGCCACCGACCGTTTTTGAGGCGATGCACAGCGGTAACGTGATCCGCCTCTCGCTAGCACAGTGGTCAGGGCTATGAATTATCAGTGGTGCTTGTGTAACTGCAACTTGACGCATGCAATACAAATATGAACAATCTGACGCTGATTATAAACCACTTGAACCCCAGCTTTTATGACAGATTTTGCTAAAACAGCCGCTAACATCCCCTTGAGACCTTCCCATATGAAGTCCTGTTCGATATGGGCTTAATTTGATGACATCAGGGATCTCCATATATGGGCATAAACGGGGTAGAGAGGTCCCCATGACATTACAACATACAATCCTTTTTATGCCCATACATGGAGATCCCTGTCTGAACCAGCCACACAACTGTGATGTCACCTGTTTATGCCCATATATGGAGATCGCTTCTCTGAGTATCTGACATCATGATGTCACCTGTGATGTCACACTGATGTGTCAGGGGAACCACAGTGTCAGGCGTTATAGACAGACAGACAGAGATACGGAAAGATGTGCCGGTTTAAATTGAGGGCTGTTACACCTGAGGCTACAGACTACAATAAAAATAAAACAGCGGACCTACCTGAAGATGCCTCAGGATGACTGGAAGACTTCATCAATGGATTCATCTCTGAAACACATTTGCATCTGCATTTGAGTGATCTTAACCTGGAGCTTACAGTATGTGTGGTAACACTTTATGACAATTATGTTTGATTAAATTGTTGCTGAGACAGAGCGAACATATATACATATTCTATTAATATTCATGCTTTATTTCATTTTATTTTGGTTCATTTAACATTTATTTAACAGCAACAAAATGACAGATGCAGTGCAGTTGATTGCAGGCAGTATAACGCTTGTCTACAACATCTAAGTATATCATGATTTTACACAAAGAGACATTCACTATGGGAATGCAGTGTATAAGACTACCTGGAACAACCTGTAGAGTTGAATCAGTGGACCTAAAGACCTAAAGACTGCAAAATAAAACAGAGGACTTACCTAAAGACACCTCAGGATGACTGGAAGAATTCATCTCTGAAACACATTACAATTATGTTTTGATCTGCATTTGAGGGGCTCTTAACCTGTTGACTGCTTACAGTATGTGTGGTAATGTGTTGCTTAATTTAATTTAATTTTATAAATCATGTTTTTTATAGTACAAGACTTCATTAAAATAATGTATATGTAGGCTATATTACACACAGTTATCTGTGTAACCCTTTTTCAATCTTCACATTGTTATCATTGTAGATTAATAGATGAATGATTTGGGCTACTGTATCACATAAATGAAGACAACATGCAATGACAACATGTAAAGGCAGGTAATTTGAATCCAAAATCTGAAATCCTTTGCTGTCTGTCACTCCCCGTCTTTCTCCCCCCATTTCATGTCTGTCTACTACTATCACTAAAGGCAGAAAAAGGCCCCAAAACAATGTAAAAAAAAGAATCAGCACGAACTACAAACACCACGGTGAAACAGAGATGTTTGTTTATGCAGCATGCATGGCACACCTGTGTAGTGTGTTAAAATGACAAAACAAGTGTCGATAAGAGAAGAGAAACAGGCATTAACGGCTCCACCTGGGGCCTGTTTCACAGAACCTAGATAGCAGATTAACCCAGGATTTATCAGTAATCATGGATGAATTTATCTTGGTTTAGCCATTAATCGGTTTCATAAAACCGGTGTCCAGTGCTGGAAAAAGTACAAAACTAAAAAAATATACTCTGAAATACTCAGAACACCCTTTGGATTGACCACAAACTCTAACCCAAACCCTAACCCTAAACCTAACCTCAGTAACTGTGACGCGGGTGATTATCTAACCTGCCGACGCTCGCGGGTGATTATCTAACCTGCCGACGCTGTTCGACCCATCGGGAGTTCGACCTATTGGGCAGTCCCCCTCTGTTACAAGTCAAAGTCAGAATTCAAAATGTACTTGAGTAAAAGTTCAAAAGTAAATGTACTTACTCGTTTGCTTCCGTTTAAAATATCGCCATATTGCTGCTGATGCCACCAAGATGATGATAATCACTGTGATAACAATTCCTGCAATTGCTCCTGCAACCTTTCGTCCACCCTCTTTAGGAATATCACCCTCTGAAAGACAGTCATGATGCAACTGTTGGTCTATAATTATGAGCATACTTTTGAATGTATTATAATTTCTTTATTTTTTATTAACACATTTTTATCCAACGTTTTTTGGTAACACATTCTTTTCATCCAGTGTCAATTGTTTAATGTAACGTCTAATGTAATCCATGGGCGCTACACTCACAACCCCCCCACCTTAAGAGCGCAACGGACTGACCTCATGCTTCCTTCTATGCATGAGGAGTCCAATGCAGCTTCTTTTCACCTGACGGGGGGGGGGGGGGGACTGGACAGTGACACTGGACAGGTCTGAGTTTGTTGTGGTTGTCACAGTGATTGTTCAGCTGGGGACTGAGCAGAAAATGTAACTGTCCTGCATGAAGCACGCAATCCAATCAATCTCGGTGCCATTTCGGGCCGGGGCTACTAAATTAGATTTTTTTTCTCTGGGCCTTTCAGTTCGGTCCAAATACCCTGTTCCGTTTCGGCTCTGCTCCCATTTTTTGGACCCGGGCTACCCTCTAGTTCTGGGGGCTTGGTCCCTCCCTGTCTCTCTCTCTCCATTTGTTTAGTACTATCAATAAAGGTAGAAAAAGCAAAAAAAAAGGAAAAAAAAAGAAATACAAACACCATGATGAGATGTTTGTTTATGCAGCATGCATGGCACACCTTGTAGTGTGTTAAAATGGCAAAACAAGTGTTGATAAGAAAGAAACGGCTCCACCTGGGGCCTGTTTCACAGAACCTAGATAGCAGATTAACCCAGGATTTATCAGTAATATAATCCTGGATGAATTTATCTTGGTTTAGCCATGAATCGGTTTTATGAAACCGGTGTCCAGTGGTGGAAAAAGAACAAAATAATAATAATTAAAAAATGCACTGAAGTCACGTTTTCTAACTTTTTGTGGGTAGTTTATATTTAGTTACTTTACACCACTGCCAGTGTGTCAGGAGGTAGAGCGGGTAGAGGTCATCCAAGACATCCGCACAGCTGTAGCATTGCAAAAAAAGTGTAGGCCTTCTGAGCAATAATCAGGTACACAACTTTTCGGTCATTTCTCTTTACTGTTATTGATTTTGTCTTGCTCCAGCAACTACTGGATGTAACGACTTGACACACAGTCTGCAGGTGATGGATTGTCGTCAAATAAAATAAGCAGTCTACCGTCATATGTATAGTTATCTTAATGGATTCATTTCTTTTAAATCCTCATAAAATATGAATATGGCTCTGTTGTACTTAACTATGTAATTTGCTCTAAATCAGCTCTGAAACGCTTGCAATTGTAGACTCCTATTTGGTCATATAAGAACTATTTTCTATATAGAAAACTAATTGTCAAATTATTCACATTGAAATCCGGTATCTGATTCGACCAGATAAATCATGAGTCAGGTACAGTCCTAATTATAACAGTGATTACCGGTATAATGCATTATAGCGTTGTGATAACATATAACTATAACAATGTTACGGCCCTTGCCACAAAAGTACTAGTCATACTGTTGTTAGACAGTTTTAGTGTATGTATTCACCATTGATTAACTTCACCATAGAGTGAGTTTAATTGTTCATTACCTGGAATGTAATGGTGTGTCTCAACAGTGTGGCTGTTGTGAGGTAGGTGAACTCTGCAGTTCACGTGACCTGCTTGCCTCACCGTCACAGTTCTCCTCACAGTGTAACAGTGTTGAGACCGTCTGTCTGTCACCGAGTGTTCAGCGGGGAGGAGGATTCCCTCACTGTCCAGCCAAGACACCTCAGGTTCTGGATACCAGCACCCAGAATCACATGTCAAAGAAAAACCATTGTATTCTGGTCCCACTAAAGAAATCTCTGGCTGAGACACAGCCCCTGCAAAAACAAATTATTATGATTATCAATCAATCGGTCAATCAATCAATCAATCAATCAATCGATCGATCGATCGATCGCGATTGATCGATCGCGATTGATCGATCAATCGATCTTTAGGACTGCAATGGAAACATGTCGACAGGACTTTCTTGTGTTATCCTTAGCTTAAATGTCTTACTCTACCACATGCTGTTCACATTTATGACTAATAAAGTTTTCAATCAAATGCATCTATAGTTTGGCCAGTCGGTCAGTCCGACAATTTGTCTGTTTGTCCGTCTGTCTGTCTGTCTGGATGTCTGTTTGTCTGCCTGTCTACTATCTATCAGGCTAGATGTGTAATTGATAACTGGGCAAGGGAAGGTACTGTCAACAGTTCTGGAGTCAAATTTGAGAAGTGTTTCTTGGAAAACAAAAACACTATATAAAAGCTGTTCTTTTCCATCTATGTTTGATCACTACATCTTACCAACAAGGAGCTGGATTTCACTGTAGCTGGCCAGGGTCGGAACAAAACACTTGAACCTCCCCTCGTCTGAGAGCTTCACCCTGAGCAGTTTTAATGAGATGATGCCATCAGGCAGTTGCTCAGGAAACAAGGATGTCCTCCCTTTGTATAACGGGTTCAGGTGGTCAGTGATCTCAAGTCCCTCTTGGCGGACAAGCACGTATGCTGGCTTTAGGTCAGGTCTTGTCCACTCCACTGTCATGTTGGCCACGTTGACAGATGGCTCAATGTGACATGGAAAGGTCACATCATCCCCCACTTTGGCCAGCAGTGTCTGAGAGGACCCGATCACCTGAGGTTTTCCTTAAAACAAAACAAAATTGTCCCGAAAATCAAAATGGCCCCTGCTGTTTTAAATCCTTAAGTCACTTTTTTATACCTGGGATTGTAATCCAGAGTTGTGGTCTCTGTGTCGATTTGCTATATGCCTGTTTTTTTCTATGTTTTAATTTCTCTTGGTTGCTTTATGTATTTTAATATTATCATTATTATTGTTATTATCAGAGGGCGCTGTTTTTCTTATTATTATTATTATTTTTTTGCTGATGGGTTTCCAGATTGCTGCACTAGTCATTTGAAAACAGGTTCTGAATAACCAGAGGGCCATGCGTTCCAAACAGGCATCATTCACAACGGGTGTCATCCTAGTGTTAACAAATGTCAACACACATATACAAACACAGCAGTTACATATACAAACACTGCAGTTAATATAATGATAAGTATTCATATTTACCGGAACAACGAACACCAGCATCTTCGCTGTGACCACAGTTGTGTTTTCCAATCCCTGCATGTCTGCACTGCGAGAGACTTGATTCACCACCGGCACATCTGACTTCATTCAACCAGATGCTCCCAACACCCTGTCCATAGCGTGCCACCCCTGGTGCTTCCATGGCCCATCCACAGTCTAGCTGTTTGCACACAACCTGAGCATCCTTCATATCCCAGCCATTGTCACACACTGTCCCCCAGATGTCATTATAGTAGATCTCTACTCTGCCAGAACAGCAGTTTGGTCCGGCAACCAGCCTCACTTGATAATCAACTAAGTGAGAAGAAAAACATTACAAATAAAAATGTGCAACCAGAAAGAAATCTTCTGTAATGCATGCAAGATGTCCTAGTTTTTTAATTAAACTTGAACTGTGGGCCTACAACATTTATACTGAATAATGAAATACACATTAATATTATGTAATAACAATAAGTCATATATATAGCAGCTGTACTAACTGGGAAACAACTATGAAACCCATTAATATTATTGTTAAGCATTTTATCTATCCTAATGAGGACAATAGAGGCGGTTTACCTGGGCTGGTTCCAGTAACAGTCTGTATGAGCAAGACTAACACTGACACTCTCACCATGGACCACATCCTGGACAAAAAAAAACATAGTTTTATGCTACAAAGCTAAGGGGTATCAAGAGAGAGAGAGAGAGAGAGAGAGAGAGAGAGAGAGAGAGAGAGAGAGAGAGAGAGAGAATATAATTATGTTCTACAGTAAATTGAAGCTAGCTCAGATAGCATCATGTGATAAACATGTATCATTCAGATTTTTCATATTGGCTATATGATTGGCACCCACCATTTGCGGGAGGGGCCCTTGTTACAAAAACAATGCCACACTGTACGGTTTTGATTGATTGATTGAAGATTTTATTAGAAGTTCGCATAGGAAAAGGTAGTTTCATGACAGTACAGTTCACTGGTCAACTAAAAGGAGATCCAAGAAAGCCTTTCTGCTTATTTACCAGGTACGTTACGGACGTGCACGCTAGAACCCACACTAGAACACGTGTCCCCCCCTCGATTCATGAGCCAAGTAAATCTTAATCCCAAATGGCTACTTTGCATAACAGGTTTACAAGTGAGTGTGCAAGTGCAAGGTTACACATCGGCTGGTGAATGCTAACCTGGTGTTCGGAATGGGGATGTTTTGGAATGGAAACCCGCACCCAGTGTGCAAATGCACCTCACAACTCGCATAGACACATACGCTAAGGGCCGATTCATACGTGTCAATAGAGCAGGTTTTTTAAGGGAAAAATCTATTATTATGGATATAAATAAGTGAACACTGTGATTCTCTAGCAAATACATGGACATTATATTTCAACACATGGACAAACCTGCACCTTGACATGAACACAGAGATTACACACATTTATCGATAGACCAAGAGTAGCTATATGGAATGGAAAAGTAATTAGACCCTTTTTTCATTTTCCCTCTTAAAATTGCTAAATACAAGGCACACATACTTAGTTTTCATACAATCAATTATTTGCATTGCGAAATGATTCAATACCGATTATTTGCATTTTAAAACGATACGATACGATACGATATACAGAGCCAAACGGTACGATATTTCTTTTTGCATAATTGATATAGTAGATCATTGAAAATTTTAAATTATTTTTCGATTCAGTTACTATATCGTTACACCCCTACGTCATATTGTAGTTTGGACAGAGCCGAACCCAAATAAATTTGGCTCTAAAAGTGGAGTAACACAGCATGTTGGCTTCAGTAAGGCTGCTACTAGTATCCTATCTGCACGGAAGAATGCTTCATCCACCATCGCACCAGAAGAGGGTAATACTCGTTCAAAGCAAACTTTTAGTTTCATCTCCTATAATTTAATGCATTCTTTGAGAAGATTTTCAAAGCTAAAAACTTGTAATTTCCTAAACAAACAAGTTCCCTAATACTATTTATACACCCATAAAAAAGTACAAATAATATTATTTGCATACATTATCGGCATGTGTGCTGTGTGTCATTAAAACACCACCTCCCGGAATAATAATAATAATAAAAAAATAAAAAAACATTACACCACTGTGCTGAGATTCATCATTCCTTTCTTTCTTTTTTTCAGACATTAATTAGGCTAACTGCAGTTTGTGTTGTGAGTGCACCCAAAAAAGAGTGCAACTACAATGAGGCATAAACAAATTTTCTGAACTTTTATTTGCCATGCAAGTCAATTGAAGATGAATGCATGGGCACGTTCTTTCTCAATCCTGCTGAGACATACACGTAACTAAAAACTACAAACTCCCAGAAAACTGCAGATCTGCTACAACTATCTGTACAAATAAACTCACCTCATCACTGAGGATACCCATACGCTCACAAAAATACTTTCTGTGGACACAGACCAATTTCTTGTACAAAGTATTCCCGATGTTTGGTGCCCAGACTTCCCATTTGCACAGTACAGTGCCCACTCATTTTTGATGCCACCACATTTATCAGGTGCCCACACTGTTTTGGTTCCCACTCTGTTTTGGTACACAGATTTACCAGGTGCCCACTCTCAAGCTCGCCATATTTACCAAGTGCCCACAATATTAGGTGCCCACTCATCATGTATCCCTCTAAACAGCATAGATCTGCAAACTAGTGCTCCTCGGAGCACAGGTCTCCACCAGGTCAGGTAGGTTATTGTGGGTCAGCAATTCACCAATCAGGATGGAATAGGAAAAATCTGACGAAATCTGAGTTAAAAAACGAAGTTTTGCAAAAATCGGACTCCAGGTGGCTCTATAATAAGGCAATGTTAAAGGGGTGGTATTTGCATTTGTTCATTGTAGTACGAACGTGCATGCAAATTTTCACCGCTGCCAGACACTGCTTTCATGATTCGAGGCATGATTTGCAGCCTCCTGGTGGCGCTATAACAGGCCGATCTGAAAAATCGGGAGGCGAGTTTCTGCTCTGGCATCAAAGGAGTGTGTTAGTTTAGCTGTGAGCGGCCCAACGGTGCCAGAGATTAGTGGTTCACAGACGGACGGATAACACAAAGACTCACTGTCACCCCCTGTCATTTTACACACACACACACACACACACACACACACACACACACGCACACGCACACGCACGCACACACACTGTGCCTGTGCGTGCGTGCATCAATCCACACTCCACTAGCCTTTCACTCTGACACAGAGTTTGGTTAGCAGTTAGTATAGCCTAGCTTTCCTCGTCTCCTCCTGTCTGTAGACTGGTGCGGTGATGAGATGAGAGAAGCAGGCAAACTAACTGCTGCCCCACTCAGCCAATCACATGTGTGTGTGTGTGTGTGAGAGAGAGAGTGGTGGAAAAAGTACTCAAATGTTTTACTTGAGTAAAACTGTAAAAGTATCACTACTGCATTGTAGAAACTACTGAAAATAATAATAATAATACTCAAGTCAAAGTACCTGAATAAAGTACTTGAGTAAATGTACTTAGTTACTTTCTTTTTTGAGTAAATGTACCTCAGTGCCTTTTTTTTTCTTTTTTTTTTAAATCAAGAAAACCAAAGTGGATACTTCTGTGAATGGGCGTGGCTTCATTGTGTATGTGTACATAGGCCACGCCCCTACAGTCCTTGTCAGAAAGGTCAGAAAAATATGTATTGGATTTGACAAATTTTTAAACACATTTTTTCAAACTTTTAGATTTTTTTCATCATTAAAATTTTGTCTGTTGGTTAATAATACATTACTCTGTTGTGTGACAAACTGGGAATACACTTGTTATCATCTTTATTTGACTGAACTCCCCCTTTAAGAGTAGGTAAGATCTCTGTATGTTTATTATTGGTTAATGGTTAAAGGTAAGCATAGGGGTTTTATATTTTATTAGGATTTTTATGTTCAAGGGCCCACCCTGAGGTTAATTGCCCATGTTTTCCGCTTAGATAACAAATCACTGTATTTTGAATTTTAAACTGGTGTTGACTCTCTCTCTCTCTCTCTCTCTCTCTCTCTCTCTCTCTCTCTCTCTCTCTCCTTGAGTAAAAGATGAACTATTTATAAAATGAATAAACTATTTGAGGTGTTTTAATTGTAGTAATACAGGGCATTTAGAATAAATTAAGGCATATTTAGATCATTAGCCAGGGATGGTGGCGAGGGGCTACTTGATATTTCTTTTCATGTAGGCTACAGATTTGTTTCTTAGTGAATATTCTAACAATTACCTTTTCAATTGAAAATAGCTGATCTAAAAGTTCACAACGTATCGTGATGCTATGCATCGTGAGCTTAGGTATTTTGTTTATGTTGGAAGTTTTTTGCTATCAAAGATGTACTATATCCAAAAGGATGTGATTAATTGCGACCGTCAGGTCGCAGTTACTATCAAAACCTCCACCAGCCGGGCTGTCAGTCCGCCAGTCTTTCAGTCAGTCTGTCACGTCACGTCACACTTTTGCCCTACTCATAACTCGGCCACTGTTGCCCCTATCCATGCCAAACTTTGCATACACACTCCTTGCCTGCCAAACCACAACCTCCACCCTCATTTCTCACATGCCACCATGAGGCCGATTCTTGCAAAACACATTTTTGGACACTGCTCCTACAAATTTTGCCCTAAAATCACGCAAATCGGTACACAGTGGCCCTCATTTATCAATGAGTGTAAAAACTGGTCTATTTTTTTCACCAAATTTTGCGTAGGGCAACGTGTGCACGGCATTTATCAATGCTTAAACAGACACACCTGGCGTACATTTGATCCCAGCGTTGATAAATGCGCAGGCTGAAATTTAAATAACACGCCCTTAATTATTCTCGAAACGCCCCGATTTTACGACTAGAACGACCTGAATACGACCTAACAACGAAAGGAAAGCCAATAGAAGAGTGTCCACGTCCCACACAGACCACGCACACATGCACGCATGCACGCACGCACGCACACACACACCACCAAGCCCAGCAGCATTTAGGTTCACTGTGGAACCATTATTACCATTTATTTTGTATAGTAGCCTAAGCTTGCAGCCTACATGAGTGACACCACACACCAGTCATTGTCACAAATGGAATATATTAATTTAACCCAATATCGGCGACGCTGCAGTGCGCGTTTGAGTGGTTACAAAAAAAAGAAGAAAAAAAAGAACGCAAAATCATGTATTCCCGAAACCACAGGATGCCGTGCATGCGATGTTACTGAGAGATACTGACAAGGAGGCAGTTATAATCTGAAGGTTTGAAGCGTCGGGTGGGTTTTATCCTTAATACATAACTCCATATAGGACACACTTGTATAATACCTCACGGTCCACGAAAAGAATGTCACGGTCTCACTCTCACCACGTCGGGTTTCATCATTAACTCCAGCATAGTGTAAGCCTACTACAGTACTGTAGCGACTGTATAAATTGAGAGACCCCACAGTTACGTTTTGGATATAAATTTAACCCAATTTCGGCGACGAGCACAATGCGCGTTTGAGTGTTTGAACTTGCAATCATGCACCGTTCCCGCACGGGCGGGTCTTCTCCCCGCAGCGTGCGTGTGTTGGGCTGGGCACAGCCAGGTTTGGACCTTCGGGTTTTATCCATATTTAAAAGGACTCGCGTCACTGTATAAATTGGAGGCTCACGCCTCACGGTAAATCACAGCGGCGCCGCGCTGGACCCGAAAATGCTCTCGCATGCGTTCGTAGGCTATATCTGTGCTTGTTCTGAGCCAGGTCTGCAATCTTAAGATTTAGACTGTTAAAGCACTTAACAGTAGATTGCTTCTATATTGCTAGATTTTAATTGCTTGTCATTGTAACTTGGAAATAAAATCGGCGTGCATGTCTATGATGTAGCTGGCTATAATAGGCTATGCTTTTATAAAATGTAAAATTTTCACAGGATTATTTATTATTGTGTTGGATATACATTTTCGAGTGGATACATGTGTCCATTGCCTGTCAGATAGTTAGACAATGCCGCTCCGCACGTCTACAATGGAACAAAGTGGTGTAGGATGATTCCTACACCACCTCAGGACTTGACGTGAGATTTGATCCTACCCTAGACCAAAGTCAAAGTCAAGTTGAAATGATAAATGTCGAGACTTCCCTAAATTTCGGTGTACACCCAAATTTTGATCTGCACCTCGGGTTGCCACCCGTTCCGTATAATACGGAATCGTTCCGTATTGGACAATTAAAAGATGCGTTCCGTATTGAACCAATACGGAACGCGGTTTGTTCCGTATTTAACCAAATGCCCCATAAAGGTCTGTCACACAAACCTCAACACAGAATTTAACAATAATGAATGAAATAAAACACAGGAAAAGACAGCAAAAGTCGCTGCGGCTGTACGCTCTCCTCTCCTCTCCTCTCCTGCGATCTCCGCTAGCAGCACGGCCCCTGTCTGCATATGCACTGCATGTCGCTGTCAATCACCGTTGCCTAGTTACAGTCGAACTTCCTCCTTACACCAGGCAGATCAGGCACACCGCGCGCTTTAAACATGTCGTCTGGTGAATTCAATACTCCACCGCCTCAAAAAAAGGACAGACGCCTACAAAGGTACAGACGCGAGTGGGAAGAAACAAACCCGTGGCTTGACAGCGTCAGTGAAGACGTTTATAAAGCGAACTGCAGAGTATGTCGGCGAACGTTCTCTGTATCACATGGTGGAGTGTCTGATATCAGACAGCATGAGAGAGGAGAAACACATTCCCGAAATATAAGAACACAGCAGACCCAGAGAGCGGTGTCGCAGTTCTTCATACCTGAAACAGCTCCTGAGATTGATTCGGTATGGGACATATTGACCTTATTTATGATTTGAGATGTCATTCATGTCATGTTAAGATGTCCTTATTTATGGTTTAAGATGTCATCATGTCAGTATAGCCTGAGTGGTTCCCAAACATTTAGCCCATGCCATGACACAAAAAAGAAATGAGACATTTTCACAGACTTTCTCAAACTAGTGAAAATAGCAGATCAACAAGCTCACATCATTGTGAGCTTGTAGATTGGTTATTTCACCACTTCTTAGACATTTGTTTTCTAATTTTCAACTCCATGAAGTTACTGAGGAGGGAAAATAATTAATATATATTTTTTAATTCATGGATTTTTAAAGATGTTTTGATATTACAATTACAATAGGCTAATAATTAAAAACAGGGTAGTGATAAAGGAACCAATGAACTCAGTGTTTGGGAACCAGTGAGCTAGGCTATTTCATAGACTAATTATGGTTGACTGTTTATTCATGTTGAGTTTTTAAAGTTTATAAGCATGTATTTAATATAAATGAATGAATAGTAATAAATATTGTGTCCATTTAAAGAGCAACTCATGTTCAGAATCAGAACTCTTATGTTATGCTCATTTGAATTCTGCATATTAACAGTTATTTAAAAAAAAATGTAAATTCATAAATAATATAAATACATAGTTTTCAGACAACAATATAAAAGTCAGACTGTTCAATTTCATTAACAATTTGTCATTCCACTCCTCCCCTCTAGGTTACTGCAGCTGAAGTATCACAGGTATACCACACAGTGAACCATAATCTCAGCTACAACAGTGCTGACTGTGCACACAAGCTCAATCAAAAGGTTCTACCTGATTCCAAAATTGTGAAACAAATGACTTTGGGGAGAACAAAGCAGGAGGCTCTAGCGAAAGACGTCCTGGCTCCAAAGGCAGTGAGTGATGTTCTCAAGACCTTAACATCACCCTCACCCCTCCCATTCTCCATACAGACAGATGCCTCAAATAAAGGGAACAGGAAGATGTTTCCCTTTGCTGTCCAATACTTCACTCCAGAGTGTGGGGTCAAAAACAAAATGCTTGACTTCATAGAGAATGCAGATGAGTCAGCTGCCGGAATTGTAGCTCTCCTGGAACAATCCCTTGATAAATTTGGCTTGTCACTGGATCAAGTAACAGCATTTAGTGCAGACAACACTAATGTTAATTATGGTATTCACAACTCTGTTTTCACCAACCTGAAGAAGAAACAGAAAGATCTGGTGCAAGGAAACTGCCATGCTCACATAATGCACAACACAGTGAAGCACTCTCTTGACAATCTCACTGTAGATGTGGAAAATGTTGTGCTGAAGATATATGGCCACTTCTCCATATCTGCTAAACGAAGAGACTCACTCAAAGGATTCTGTGAGTTTTGTGAAGTTGAGTTCCAAGAGATTCTGCGACATGTCACAACCAGGTGGCTCTCTCTTAATCCAGCCATCCACCGACTGTTGGAAACCTGGCCTGCACTCAAGTCTTACTTCATCAGCCTGGGGGATGAGTGTCCAAAACAGATTCAAGCTTTGTTAAAACTTGAAGGAGAAGGAGACTCCACTGAGGAAGATGGAGACATAGTGGAGGTTTACCTGCTCTTCTGCAATAATATCCTCTCCCTCTTTGAGGAAGTTGTAAAGAAGCTGGAGAGTGATGCAACCACCTGTGTGGAGTTATACTCCATCATGGATAACTTCAGGCAAAAGCTCACGCAGAGGAGAGATGACCAGTACTACGGCTACTTAACTAAAATGAAGCTGCAGCGCCTCCTTCCACAAGAAGCAAACATGGCAAGGGCAGATTTCACTGCATTTCTGAACAAAGCAATCTCCTATGTTGAGAAATGGTTCAACTTCTCAGAAGACAACTGGCTGTTCTCACTGCAACCTCTCTCTCTGGAACACAGCACATTGAGCTTCAATGACTTTGAGAAGGTGGCTGCTAAGCTCAACCTCATCCCCAAGGTCAAGATGGATGACCTTTATGATGAGTGCACCACAGCCAATGTCATTCTGAAGAAGCTCGGAGAAGAGGCTGAATGGAAGACCAAAGGTGTGGCTGCCAAGTGGATGGCCGTTTTTCAAGGAGCCAACCTGCCTAATATGCTGTCTATCATGAGCCACATACTGAGCATCCCAGCATCCACTGGATATGTGGAAAGGGTCTTCTCCAGGATGACCAACAAGTGGAGTGACAGCAGGAACAGGTGCTCAGTGGAACTGATTAGGAGTGAGCTCCTGATCAATCTCAACTTTGAGCAGTCCTGTTCTGAATTTCACACAACTGCTTTGAAAGACAAACAGCTACTCAGTGCTGCCAGGAGCAACAAGAAGTACACATGGAAAAAGAAGTGAGGAAAAGAGGGAAAGCTTGACTGTTTACTGTGTAACCCTGGTCTACACCAAAGAGGACACTTTATGTTGAACCTAAGACTTTGTGTTTAATCTTTTTATTTATTTTTGTCCTCTTAAGTAAAGTTTTACTTATCAACACTTTATAAAATAGGCTATGCTCAGGTTTAGGCTAGTGAAGCCTATTCAGCCTAAAGCAGGGGTCAGCAACCTTTTTGAAATGAAGTGCCATGTTTTTATTTTTTAGAATGTCAGTGTGCCATGTCAACATAAATTTTAATGAAAAATATTTTGACATATTTTGATTGGCAGGACATAACGGTCATTAGACCCAGAGCTCCCAGTCAGAGTGCAGAGTTTTAATGAATGTAGAATTTTGTGCAAGATGTCATTTGCTATAAATTAGCTAACTTCATTTAATTGACCACGTTTATTTTTTATTTCTTTTAATGACAAATATTTTGACATATTTTGATTGGCAGGACATTGTTATAACGATCATTAGACCCAGAGCAATAACCCATCTGTCTCCCTGACTCCCTCCACAGTCAGAGTTCATGAATGTTCATGAAATGTTTTAATGAATGTAACATTTTGTGCAAGATGTTATATGCTATAAATGAGCTAACTTCATTTAATTGACCACGTAAAAAAAAAAAGATTTGTTTTTAAAATAGAAAATCTCTCTCTCACACTTCTACCAGTGCCGGTGATCACTCTTCCCTGTGCCAATGTTGGCACCCGTGCCTAAGGTTGCCTACCCCTGGCCTAAAGTAAAAATGTTCAATGTTCATTGCTAATAAAGCACTTTAAACTAGGCTATGCTCAGGTTCAGGCTAGTGAAGCCTATTCAGCCTAAAGTAAAAAATGTTTAATCTTTGTTGCTAATAAAGCACTTTAAACTTTAAGTATATGACTTAATGGTTTCTTGACTACCTTCTCTTTACTGACCACCAAGTGACCCAATACAAGAGCCAGGTTCAAATCATTCATACATTGCTTTATTTCATACACAATTAACTTGTTCATATTTTAGAAACAATTGGCCACTTCAAACTGCAAAACAATATAGGTTATACCATGTTGTGTGTTATAGTTATAACTATTCTATGCATTTCATGGGTTTGGGACTGCATTTTTTCGCCGGCCGGCGGCTGTGCCACGCGCACGGAACGCACGGAACGCACGCACCGCGTGCCCAGAAGAGGTGTTCCTTATTTCAATTTCTGAAAGGTGGCAACCCTATCTGCACCACGTTGATAAATGAGGGTCAGTATGTCTACTCTCATGTCATCAACATGGATCTGTCCCATATAGCGCCACCTTCAGGCCGATTTTTTCAAACACATTTTTGGACACTGCTCCTAAGGATTTTGCCCTAAAATCACACAAAGTGGTACACAGTATGTCTACAGTCATGTCATCGACATGGATCTGTCCCATTTAGCGCCACCTTCAGGCCGATTACAGTCATTACAGCGAGCAATTATCCATTATATTCTGTTAATTTAGCATTGTTGATACCATTACCACGTAGACTTTCTGAACAGGAACGGGAACACCTTGATGATAGACGTTCATTTGTTTGTTTCCCTTTTTAGTTTTTGGCACACTATGCCGTTCCCAAGCAAAGCACAGTGTCCCAACAAAATGAAAGAGATCAATTCTTCATCATCATCATCATCATCATCATCATCATTCATCATTTCCATTGCCAAGTTATTGTTGTTTTGTTGCCAAGCTTGACAGACACAGGCATTTGGTATTATGTGACACCCACAAGAAGTTGTCACATTGTGTAATTTGTTATTTTCGTTTTTATTATATCCTTGTGGATAATAATCATTTGACTATACACTGGGATTTGACAGAATACCCAAACAACAGCTAACTACTGTCAGTAGGGGGCAGTGTAGGCTTGCTTCACTCGTGGGAATGCCAGTATGCGTACGTGACTTCCGCCCAAGCTCCATTATCTTGTGGATCTTGTGAACGCAACAACACGTTTCTGTGTCTGATCCTTGTGTCCTGTATTTTCAGGTTAGTAATGACCTCAAAACAACTGTATTTGTAATACAAATAAATTCGGGAGTTAGATAAAACACTGGGCTTCAGTTTGATGTAAAGATGATGATGTTTTGTGACTATTTCATGCAATGTGGACTCCTGAACAGTTTATTTTTATATTATTATTTTCGGGACCAGTTTTGTAACAGTTGACAACAGAAGAGTGTCAGAATGTATGAATAATGATTTCGGTTTTGCATTTGAATGTGCCATTGTATATATGTGTTGAGTTATGACCCAGACTAGTGTTGTTAGCATTTAGCTTCCACTAACTACTGTCTACTTTCTGTGTAGCACTGTTAGCAGTGCAGCTAGCCACCAGTAGGCCAGGCCAAAGTAATGCAGTGACACTGCAATGTTATTATACTAAATACAAGAGTATTATACTGTAAAGAGAGAAGAGATGCATACTGTATGAAGAGAAAATATGGGAATATGATGAGAATGGTGTAATGGAAATGTGAATTTGTGAATTTTGACAGAATGATTGTTATTGTTTATATGATTATTGGAAACATAAAAAGATCAACATTGAACATACAATGGAAAAAGAAAAGAAAGAAAGAATTGACAGAGTACAGTTTTTGGGGTTTAATAAAACCAGCATTATCTTGTGAAGCAACACCACGTTTCTGTGTCTGATCCTTGTGTCCTGTATTTTCAGGGTAATCACATAAACTGCACAACACGTACCCACGCCGGGACGTGTAACAGTTTCTTGGGGGCTCGTCCGGGATAGCGCCACCTACAGGCCAAGGTGGGACGCTATCTAAAAATTAATGACATCTGGGACCAGAGCTGAGCTGTTTTGCTGTGAGCTAATGCAGTAACAACTGAGATCTACAACCAGAGAGGAGCTGCGGCTGCAGTACATGAGGCCTGTGAATAAAAGAGACTGATGTCGATTAAGAACAGTGAACATTGAGACTGTCATCTTGCTGAACTGTGCGACTGACCTGGAGAGTAACCGATGACATCCGATGACATCTAGAGCTGTGCTGAACTGTTGATGCTGAAATCGATGGACGCTGTAGAGGAAGGACAGGTGTGAACAGTGAACCTGAGCGGTGATCGGTGGACCGAAGTAGAGACTGTGTCAACTTGCTGGACTGTGTGTGCCTGACGTGAGGAAGAGGAGAAGAGCTACAATGGCGGACAAAGAAAGGAAGAGACTAATGTGGGACATTAGGATGGGCCTGTTCTCCCTGTCGCCAAGCAGCCTCTTTGAAATTGCCAAACAAGTGGGCCCGGTGCCAGGAGGAGACCAGTTGACCTTGGAGGAAGAAGATCACGAGGGTTGCTTTGATCACATCTGTGAGTACATCTACAGCAAGCATCACCTTCAGTCTGAGGACAGAGGTATGACTAATTTTCTAGTGGTGAAAGATCTTGTAGATGTTGCACGCAAGGCTGAGAAAGAGAAAATAATTGCAACAAATGTAAATGGTAATATGGTTGTTGATGTTGATGCCAATGTTAATGTGGGGCCAACTGATTCTACTCTGGCAGTTGTAACCAGTGCCGCCAACCAGTTAATTGACACCGCCAACACTACTACAGTAAATGCAGACCATGTTACTACAGTCAGTGATAACATTAGTGCTGCCATGACTGATTCAGTTGGTGCCACACAAAATGTCGAACTACAGAAAATGTTGTTAAGCTATGAGGAGCTTGGTAAAAAACTTAAACAGTGTATTGACACACCTGCCACACAGTCACTTTCCTCACAACCCACACCAACACAACCAGCTGTACGAAACAGAGACCCACACACACCACAAACACCACACACACCACACACACCACGCACACCACACACACCCAGTACATTACACACACCACACACACGCTACCAAGCTGATCCCAATACTTACCAGCCAGATGCGAAGGTGGTCTCCCTCAGAGAACTCTCGTATCTACAACGAAGGGAATTCAAAATTCACGGGGGTCAAATTGGTGACAACTCAGCTGACATCACTTACAGTAATGTGTGCAGACAGATTGATGAGGGAATTCAGGAGGGTTTCAGTGACTCTGAAGTTGTCAGGGCTGTGCTGAGGATAATCAAGCCAGGGAACTTCAAGGAGATGTTGATTAGTCAAGAGGATGTTACTTTGGAGGAACTCAAGGGGTTTCTACAATCCCACCTGGGAGAGCGAGAGAGTACTGAATTGTTTCGGGAACTTATGTGTGCGAAGCAGAACGATGGTGAAACTCCCCAACAATTTCTTTACCGAGTAATTGGGCTCAAACAGAGGATACTGTTTACATCCAGCCTTCCTGATGCAAACATTAAGTACAACAAAGCGACAGTGCAAGACATTTTCTTACGCACAGTGTATCAGGGGCTGGGACACAAACACAATGAGATTCGCAGGGAATTAAAACCCCTCCTTGCTGATACCAATGTGAAAGATGAGCTGATACTCAGACACGTGATGAGAATAACGAGTGAGGAGAGCGAGAGGCAAAAGAGGTTAGGCACAACGCCCCGCCAAAATCAGACCAAAGCCCACAGTGCACAGCTAGAGGCAAATGTAGCACAAGCTCAAGGTGCACAGCTAGAAGCAAATGCAGCACAAGCCCAAGGAGCAAAGCAACAGAGTGTCGAACAAACAGTTGGAATGGACATCATACAACAACTGTCAGCAAAAATTGAGGCGCTTACAAAAGTGGTTGACTCACTGAAACAGCCTACACAAGTACAACCGCCAGAACAGGTGTGCCAGTATCCCCAGAGGAGACCGACAACTGCGGGAAGAGAGAGGCCTAGCAGCTGTTCTAAATGTTTGGAGCAGGGCCTGTCATACTGTCGCCATTGCTTCGTCTGCGGTGAAGAAGGTCACAGGGCTGTGGGTTGCCTCAAAAAGCAGAAGAACCAGGGAAACTGGAGCCGGTCACTGCAGGGGGGCAACCAGTGATCGGGCCACAACCGCCTCAGCCGAGTGGTGTCCAAGGCAACCAGACCAACGCAGAGAGCACTACTAAGGCAAACACCTCACCTCCAGTAGTCGCCTGTGCAAAACAGAGACATGAGCAAAGTAAGACCATTAAGTTGCCACCACCAGACCCACTGAATGCCAAAAACGAACTAGTTGCAAGACTAATTGGAAGAAAAGCTCTAATTCAATGTTACCTGAACGGGCTATCCGTGAATGCCTTGCTGGATACAGGGGCCCAAGTGAGTATGATCGACCGGGCATGGAAAGACAAACACTTACCTCATCTTGAGGCCCAGCCGCTCACTGAACTGATGAAGGAAGAGGATGAGCTGGGAGTGTATGCAGTGAATGGAGAACTAATCCCATTTGATGGCTGGGTGGCAGTAACAGTAAACTTACCTGGGAATGAAGACCCTAACCTGCTGATCAGTGTCCCATTCTTAGTGAGTAGCCTGCCCCTGGAAAGACCACTGCTTGGTTTCAACGTTGTGGAGGAACTGATTCTGGGACAACCAGAGAAACTCATCCCAACACTGATTACCCTGCTCTGTGGGGCCATCTCCATTACCAGTGACAAAGCGGAGGCTATAGTGAGCTGTGTATCCACTACAAAGCCCAGCATGCAGCACGGACGCCTGAGGCTAGGCCAACATGACATGGTTATCCCCGCTGGCCAGGTCGCCTGGATAAAGTGCAGAGTCCCACCCAACATGAGTTCATCTACCAGCCCTGTCTTATTTGAGCCGGATGAAGACAGCGTGCCTCTAGAACAACTGGATGTGGGTGAAGGCTTGCTCGAAATACAGAACCAGAGGCAACCATATGTGACGGTGCCAGTTGGGAACAATACCAAGCATGACATAACTCTGCCTCGAAAGACTGCCTTGGGAAATGTGCAGACAATCGCAAAAGTAGTTGAAACATACTCACCTGACAATGCTGTACAAGACCAGGAGGTCAACGTGAAGATCAACAGTGTCACCGCTTCATCAGCTGATGAAAGTCCATCCTGGTGGCACCCTCCGGTTGATATCACCCACCTGGAAGAGGAGCAGCAAGAGACAGTAAAGAAAATGCTGTATGAAGAATCGGCAGCTTTTGCAAGAGACAGCGACGATATCGGCTGCATTCCAAGCCTGGAAATGTCGATCAATCTCAAAGACGATATTCCAGTCCAGAGAGCATATTCCACCATCCCGAAGCCATTGCTCAAAGAAGTCAAGGAATACATCCAGGACCTCCTGGCAAAGGGGTGGATAGTGAAATCCAAGTCTTCCTACTCGGCTCCAATGGTGTGCGTTCGGAAGAAGGATGGAACACTGCGCCTCTGTATAGATTATCGCATGTTGAACCAAAAGACCGTTGCTGATCGACATCCACTACCCAGAATTCAAGACTTGACTGATGCCCTTGGAGGTTATTCCTGGTTTAGCATTCTCGATCAGGGGAAAGCTTACCATCAGGGTTTCGTTGAGCAGAGGTCCAGACATCTCACAGCCTTCGTCACGCCCTGGGGGTTGTTTGAGTGGGTTCGTATCCCATTCGGCCTCACAAACGCGCCCGCAGCCTTCCAGCGGAGTATGGAGGAAATGCTTGGCTCGCTAAGGGACGAGTACTGCCTTCCATACCTCGACGATGTCCTGTGCTATGCGAAGTCTTTTGAAGAACACGTTGAGGGAGTGCGCAAAGTTCTCCGAGCTCTCCAACACCATGGAGTGAAACTCAAACCGGAGAAATGTGAAATCTTTCGACGTGAGGTCCGGTACGTGGGGAGACTTGTGTCTGCTGAAGGAGTCAGAATTGACCCAAAGGACCTAGAAGCAGTGGTGTCCCTGAAGGCCAAGACGCCGCAGACAGTAGGGGATATCAGACGGGTTCTTGGATTCCTAAGCTACTATAGATCCTACATCCAGGATTTCTCGCGGATTGCCAGACCTCTCTATGAGCTGTTGCAAGTCAAACCTGAGATGAAAGGGACTGTAACACGAAGAGGAAAATCCAAAGGACCACAACTGTCCTCCAGAACTCCTGTAGAGTGGACAAGAGAACATCAGATGACACTTGAGCGACTTGTGGACATGCTCACGAGCCCACCCGTGTTAGCATATCCAGACTTCAACCTACCGTTCGTCCTGCATACCGATGCATCTGAGCAGGGTCTCGGGGCGATCCTGTACCAGCAGCAAGACGGGAAGTTGAGGGCCATTGGTTACGGGTCGAGAACTTTAACCCCAGCAGAGAGAAACTACAATCTACACAGCGGGAAGTTGGAGTTTCTCGCCTTGAAATGGGCCGTGTGCGAGAAGTTCAGGGATTACCTGTATTACGCCCCTCACTTCACGATTTACACAGACAATAACCCGCTCACCTACATTATGAGCACTGCCAAGCTAAATGCTGTGGGTCATCGCTGGGTAGGGGAACTGTCTGATTTCCGATTTGATGTGAAGTACCGACCTGGGAAGATAAACATCGATGCAGATACACTGTCGAGGATTCCTCTAGATATCGACAGATACATGACAGCTTGCACTGAGGAGCTGAGCCATGATGCTGTGTGCGCAACGTGGGAGGGAAACAAAGCAGCTCAGAGGAAAGATGTGGCTTGGATCGCTGCCCTGCACATCGCCTCTCTTGACACCAGCCAACAACCACCTGCACTCCTGCCAACAAAGAACTCGTTTGCATTGACTACCTACACCTTGAGACCAGCAAGGGAGGTTATCAATACATCCTGGTAGTAGTTGACCACTTCACGCGATTCGCGCAAGCATACGCGACGAAGAACAAATCCGGACAAACTGCAGCAGAGCGCATATATAACGACTTCATACCAAGGTTTGGGTATCCGGCAAAATTGCACCACGACCAAGGTCGCGAGTTCGAGAACGGACTGTTCCGGACGCTGCAGAAGCTCTCAGGGGTTGGCCATTCCAGAACATCGCCATATCACCCACAAGGCAACCCAGCAGAGAGGTTTAACCGCACTTTACTGCAAATGTTGAGAACGCTGGCAGACAAAGAGAAAGAACGCTGGAAGGACCATCTCGCACAAATAGTACCTACAACTGTACCCGGCACGAGGCCACTGGCTACTCGCCGTACTATCTGCTATATGGCCATCATCCGCGCCTGCCAGTCGATCTGTTATTTGGGTTGATGGAAGAAACAGACCCAGTCACACCCAAAGGCTATGCACAGAAATGGGCAAAGAGAATGTCTGAGGCTTATCACATCGCAAGTGAGAACAGCAAGCATTCAAGTGCCAGAGGCAAGTCATATTATGACCAGAAGATGAAAGGAGCTGTCTTAAAGCCTGGAGACCGTGTGCTCGTGAGGAACCTCAGCGAACGAGGAGGGCCTGGAAAGTTAAGGTCGTACTGGGAAAAGGCCATATACCTAGTCAAAGAACAGGTATCAGAAAACCCTGTGTACGTTGTCTATCAAGAAAGTGGAGATAAGCAGAAAACAAGAACCCTGCATCGTAATCTGTTGTTACCTGTGAGCGACCTACCTGTCGAAACACCTCCTGATCCAGTGAACTCAGCACCTGGGAAACGACAGAGGAAAAGGTGTTCAAGAGCCAGTGACTCAGAACAACAGGTGGACAAGAGTGAAGACTCAGAGGATTCAGAGGAAGAACGCAGCACTGGAGGATATTGGCTGAGACTGCCCTTGAACAGGACAGAACGGAGAGATTCAGTCCAAGAACCGACTTCAAGTCAGAGAGAACCAGTTGATGCACCTATAAGGGAGGAAATACAGAGTGAAGAAGAATCCTTACCTGATAGAGTTCAAGAACCTGTGGAAGAAGAAAGATACTTACCTGATCCTGAGAGAGTACCTGTAAGGGAAAACCAAGGACAAGCACAAAGACAAGATGAGAGAGAATACTTACCTGATCGAGTTCCATCACCTGCAAGAGAACAAAGGCACGCAGAAAGAACAAATGACAATGAACACTTACCTGAACGCGAAGAGAGACGGGTGATCTCACCTGCCAATGATGTCAGACGATCTGCCAGGGAGAGGAGACCACCACAGATGTTTACATATGATACACTTGGTCACCCAACAATCAACTCAGTTGAGGCATACTTTCCATTCTGGGGTACACCTTACCATATGTCACTGACATATCCACCCGCACCTTACATGCCATCAACATATATGCCATACATGACACCCATGTATTGATGTTGATTTTATTTTGAAGAAACTTTTGAGTTTGAAGCACTTTAAGAATGTGATTTGAGATATTTGTATTTTGGGAATGTCAGGAGCCATCTTTATTTTGTCGGGGAACGTGTGACACCCACAAGAAGTTGTCACATTGTGTAATTTGTTATTTTCGTTTTTATTATATCCTTGTGGATAATAATCATTTGACTATACACTGGGATTTGACAGAATACCCAAACAACAGCTAACTACTGTCAGTAGGGGGCAGTGTAGGCTTGTTTCACTCGTGGGAATGCCAGTATGCGTACGTGACTTCCGCCCAAGCTCCATTATCTTGTGGATCTTGTGAACGCAACAACACGTTTCTGTGTCTGATCCTTGTGTCCTGTATTTTCAGGTTAGTAATGACCTCAAAACAACTGTATTTGTAATACAAATAAATTCGGGAGTTAGATAAAACACTGGGCTTCAGTTTGATGTAAAGATGATGATGTTTTGTGACTATTTCATGCAATGTGGACTCCTGAACAGTTTATTTTTATATTATTATTTTCGGGACCAGTTTTGTAACAGTTGACAACAGAAGAGTGTCAGAATGTATGAATAATGATTTCGGTTTTGCATTTGAATGTGCCATTGTATATATGTGTTGAGTTATGACCCAGACTAGTGTTGTTAGCATTTAGCTTCCACTAACTACTGTCTACTTTCTGTGTAGCACTGTTAGCAGTGCAGCTAGCCACCAGTAGGCCAGGCCAAAGTAATGCAGTGACACTGCAATGTTATTATACTAAATACAAGAGTATTATACTGTAAAGAGAGAAGAGATGCATACTGTATGAAGAGAAAATATGGGAATATGATGAGAATGGTGTAATGGAAATGTGAATTTGTGAATTTTGACAGAATGATTGTTATTGTTTATATGATTATTGGAAACATAAAAAGATCAACATTGAACATACAATGGAAAAAGAAAAGAAAGAAAGAATTGACAGAGTACAGTTTTTGGGGTTTAATAAAACCAGCATTATCTTGTGGATCTTGTGAAAGCAACACCACGTTTCTGTGTCTGATCCTTGTGTCCTGTATTTTCAGGGTAATCACATAAACTGCACAACACGTACCCACACCGGGACGTGTAACAATTACAGTTCCTGTTTTCCACAAAACAGACTATAGAATAAGTTGGAATGGTGAACCCTGAACAAATTAAATACCTGTAATCCTTGCCTCTTATTTCATGTTTGCAGATTATGCAGGACTCGTGCTCAGTTTCCCTCTTATACTGTAATTTGCCACACTGTTTTCAGGTGCCCTCATGTCCCCAATGCCCAGATGGTTTTGGTGCCCACCTGACCTGTTACGCTTGTCACGAAAACTACTATCCAACACATTGTAGGCCTTTGTTGTAACAAGTGATTATTACTATTGTTACAATTTTATCTCTTCCTGATTGTCACATAGTCTATTCCTGACTCACTATAAATAGAATTACTATAAGGAAAAACATTGCATGGATGCACCTGGGACGTATCCTCAGTGATAGGATATATATATATATATATATATATATATATATATATATATATATATATATATATATATATATATTGTGGAGTGTCGCTAGGCAACCGCCTCACAGGTGAGCCTCACAGCACAGTGGGTCAGTGGAGAGGGAGGAGAGCTGGCTCTCAGAGACGACGCCCAGCCCTGGGACAGGTAATAGAAGGGCGTTACCTGCCGAATTACCTGTTCCATCAGCCTAATCTGAGTACAGCTGCGTTGCTCAGGGCTGGGTCCCCTGGCCAAACAAAAGAGCCTCCTCTGCCTCAGTCTGCACTGACTCACTATGCTGGCGGTCGGGCTACTGGCGGTAAGAAAGCTTTAGATATTGAGCTACACTCCACATGTTCTGCTTCTAATTGTAATACAGAGGAATGCAATGTTAACCCGACGTTATCTGTCCTTCACCAGGCAATATAGAGGAGACGCTGAAGCTGACCTGGAGAGCCGCACGATGGAGAGTGCGAGGGTTTTGGAATTGTACCTGTAAACATCTCGTACTCTATGCGCACTGCCCGTGAGTGTGACGGCTTTGAAATTGTGCCTTGAAACATAAACCTACTACTGAAAGACTGCAAGTATCAATCCGCCCCGGGCCGGGGAGAACTTTGGTTACACTTATACTCGCTTAAGTTGTTTGACTTTGCTCTGCCTAGATAGCAATTCATTCTTTATACAAATGTTGATCTGAGTTATTCTGAAACGTTTAAGAAAACGATACAATTTCTGTTTGGTGAAGTACTTGCATTGAACGGAGCGAGGCTCCGCTGCTGTTGTTTATTCTGCTATATACTAAATAAATGTGCCCAAAAGTGGCTTAAACTGTCCATTTGTCTGGTGTTGGTTGTGTTTTAAATCTGGGACCCCACATTTGGTGGAGAATCGGGTTTCGAACCTCACCAGCAACACACAATGGAACATGCACAGGCGCTTACGGCGCTGTTAAAAAGCCAGGCTGAGTTACAGACAGCCGTGCATGAGCTCATACGTAAAGTTAATAGGGATACAGCAGCAGCGCGAGCCCCAGCCGAAGTACTCACTAAATTTGCCCCCGGTGACGATGATATTGAAGCTTATTTGGAATTGTTTGAGCGCACGGCTACTCGGGAACGGTGGCCACAGGCTGAGTGGGCCGCGGTGTTGGCACCGTTTCTGACTGGCGAGGCGCAGCGGGCTTGCCGCGACCTCTCAACAGCTGACGCTCGAGACTTTAATAAGTTAAAAGCAGCAATATTAGCAAGTTATGGTTATAGTATCCCGGCCCGGGCACAGCGGTACCACAATTGGATGTATAGAACTGACGGGCCGCCCCGTGCCCAGCTTGCTTCCTTGCTGCGTCTGACGACTAGTTGGCTGACCAGCCCGGGTGATCCCCCCGCTGTGGAGAGACTTGTAATTGACCGCTGCGTTAGAGCTTTGCCGCCAGACGCCCGACAATACGCATCTAGAGTGAGTCCCGGTTCGTTGGAAGAGCTGATAGCCCTGCTTGAGAACCACCATGTCAGCACAGAGATGATGAGGCGGGAGGAGCGCGCCGGCCGAGAGAAACAACGGCGACCAAGCTCTCCCCGCTCGCCACCACGTCCACGGAGCGCGCCGCCAGAGAGAAGCGGCCGAACTCCCCCTACCCAGCGGCGGTGCTACGTCTGCGGCCAGCCGGATCACCTGTCCTGGTCCTGTCCGGAGGTGAGGAGGGACGTGTCCATGCCCAGTGCGTCCGGCTCGGAGCCGCCAAGGCCGTGTCTACACTCCGGCACGGGAAGACGACGGCACGCCACGGTACCGGTGCGCATCCACGGCGTGGACACCCACGCCCTGTTGGATTCGGGCAGCGCTGTCACACTAGTTCACCCTGATCTGGCGGGGAAGGTGGGCGACGTCACCGTTCCTGTAACCTGCGTCCACGGTGATCTCCGCTTCTACCCCGTCACACAGATCAAAGTGCTCTCGCCGAGGGGAGACCTGCTCGTGACGGCTGGAGTGGTTCTCAACCTCCCTGTCCCACTGCTCATCGGCTCTGACTGCCCGCTCTACGATCAGTACTGGCCGCCGAGACGAAACCTTGACGTACAAAGACGACGCCGTCTCCGCCACAGCCAGCCGAGAACCACCTACCGCGCCTGCCCCGTGTTCGGCCCGAGCGACGAGGCCCACGACGACAGCACCTCCGCAGAGGAAAGAAGAGGGGGGGAGGAGGCGCTCGAGAGGGAGAGCGAGAAAAGTGAAGACGGGTTGGCAACCAGTGGAGCGCGGACCCGGCGGGGACGCCGGGCGGCCGCAGAGGACAGCGTGACGCCGGAGGGAGATGAAGTCCCCGGGTTTTCGGCATTGGAGCCGGACCGTGGGCCGAGGAGCGGGAAGTACGCCGCCGACCAATGGGCGGACCCGAACCTGAACCTAGCCAGGCAGCGTGTGGTGGCCATAGACGGCCAAAAGTGTGAGGGGGTGAGTGAATACACGTTTCCTTGCTTTATAGTGAAAAATGACCTATTGTACAGGCTAACTAAAGACAGGGCAGGTGACACTCTAGAGCAATTGTTGGTTCCTAAGTCTTATGTGTCACGGGTTCTGTATTTAGCCCACACTCACCAACTGGGGGCTCATTTGGCAGTAGAAAAGACTTACGAACGTATTTTGGCCCGGTTTTATTGGCCCGGCGTAAAACGGGCAGTAGAGGATTTTTGTAAAAGCTGCCCAGACTGCCAGAAAACGGCCCCACGGCCCTACTTTAGAAACCCCCTGATTCCTCTACCAATTATTGAAACCCCATTCTCACGTATCGCCATGGACATTGTGGGGCCCCTACCAAAATCTGGCCAAGGTCACAAGTACTTACTTGTAATAATCGACTATGCCACTAGGTTTCCCGAAGCCATTCCACTACGGGCGGCTACAGCCAAGGCCATAGCACACAAACTAGTCATGCTGTTTAGCCGGGTGGGAATTGCGAATGAAATTTTGACTGACCAGGGCACCTGTTTTATGTCAAGGGTTTTGTCAATGTTGTATCGGTGGCTTAAAGTTAAACGTATACGTACGTCAGTCTTTCACCCTCAGACAGATGGCCTCTGTGAACGCTTTAATGCGACATTAAAAAAAATGCTAAAGAAAATAATTGACAAAGATGGGAAAGATTGGGACCAATTAATTCCATATGTACTGTTTGCCATCCGAGAGGTTCCCCAGTCCTCCACGGGCTTCTCCCCCTTTGAACTGTTGTATGGGAGGAGTCCCCGCGGACTACTAGACATTGCAAAAGAAACTTGGGAGAGCCAACAGCCAGGCCACCAGAACGTAATTGAACATGTAGATGTTCTGCAGGCCCGGGCCAGGAAGGTGTGGCCCATAGTCAGAGAGCATATGCAACAAGCCCAGCGGGAGCAAGCTCGCACCTATAACCGGGGGGCCACCATTAGAGAATTCAAAGTGGGGGAGAAAGTCTTGGTCCTAATACCCACCTCTGAGTGTAAATTTCTGGCAAAATGGCACGGCCCCTACGAGGTGGTGGAGAAAGTGGGCCCTGTGAACTATTGTGTGAGCCAGCCGGGCCGCCGGAAACGGAAACAGATTTACCATGTGAACCTGTTGAAGAAATGGCATGTGGCGGAGCCTCTGCCGTCCTCTGTCCTATTAACGACCAGTTCTCCCCAGTCTTTCCCTGAAGTGCCCATAGGAGAGGACCTAGCCCCAGCACAGAAGCAAGACATAAAAGAAGTGCTGAGTCGGACCCGCGACGTCTTCTCCGTCCTGCCCGGTCGGACTCCGGTCATTCGCCATGACATCATAACTACACCCGGGAGGGTGGTCCGACTGCGACCGTATCGTATCCCAGAAGCCAGACGTAAAGCCATCAAGGAAGAAGTGGAGATGATGTTGGAGCTCGGAGTGATCGAGGAGTCTCGAAGTCCATGGTCCAGCCCTATCGTCATCGTCCCGAAGCCAGATGGGTCTCTACGCTTCTGCAATGACTTCCGAAAGCTGAATGAAGTCTCCGCCTTTGACGCATACCCCATGCCACGAGTAGACGAGCTGATCGAACGACTGGGCCCGGCGTGGTACGTGAGCACCCTCGACCTCACGAAAGGGTACTGGCAGGTACCCCTGACGGAGAGAGCCAAGGAGAAGACGGCCTTCTCCACCCCTGAGGGGCTCTACCAGTACACAGTCCTACCTTTCGGTGTCCATGGGGCCCCCGCCACCTTCCAACGGCTGATGGACTGCGTGTTGAGACCCCACCGGGACTACGCAGCCGCCTACCTCGACGACATCGTGATCCACAGCTCCAGCTGGGACCTGCACCTCCACCACCTGGAAGCTGTCCTAGGGGCCCTCCGCAAGGCTGGGCTCACCGCCAACGCCAAGAAGTGTCGCGTCGGTCACACCGAGACCAACTACCTCGGTTTCACAATCGGTCGGGGGTGCGTGAAACCCCAGGAGAGGAAAGTGGAAAAAATAAGGAACTGGCCCCGCCCTGTCACCCAGAAACAGGTGAAGTCATATTTAGGCTTGTTGTCATATTATCAAAAGTTTATTAAAGGTTATGCTACTGTTGCAGCCCCCCTATACGACCTGACGCGCCAGTCCCTGCCCCGACTGGTCAGGTGGACGCCCGAGACGGAAACAGCTTTCCAAACGTTGAAAGACGCCCTGTGTGAAGAACAGAGATTGCGTTAGACCGGAAATTGCCGGATTTGACCGATTTATAATGACAAAGACCGGAAAATATAAACCTCATCGGACATAAGGACCGATTGAAAATGACACGGCAGTTCACCGCAAATCTCTCTCTCTCTCTCTTTCTCAATGTCTCTCTCTCTCTCTCTCTCTCTCTCTCTCTCTCTCTCTCTCTCTCTCTCTCTCTCTCTCTCTCTCTCTCTCTCTCTCTCTCTCTCTCTCTCTCCTCATCACTCTCTCTCACATGCACGTCTGGTTGCACAAACACACACGGGTTAAGTTACACTTTTTCCTGTTAATAATAACCTGTGTGAAATAAGCTGCATTGGGAGGTAAACGGGAGACACTTTATTGTGAAGGTAAGACAGGAAATGATAGTTGTTGCTGGGTAGGCCTAGTTGGTTTGTTATGTTGTCGCTATGCTCTCTATGAGCTGCCTTGGTTTTGGAATATGAGCGCGCAGTTTAAGTTATAGTACATGAATGGACAGTCAAAAATAAGTTGTATTATCAGAACTGTTTAGCCTAAACATTAATTTGCGAACGGGGCGCTGGGGGAGAGAGAAGACAGCAGTCCATTTCAGCGTCATTTTGCAATGCGCACTGTGAACCCATGGGAATTATTGAAGGCACGCAGGACAACTACAACCCATATAAAACAAACTTTATACACTCGATTGAAGTTCTTTATGAGGAGATGTTATGGAAACTGTACAAGATCACCACCAAAGCCTTTTCAACCTTCCCAAAGTTGCATAACAGAGATGCAGGATGATCGTGACCACTCGACCATACTAGTGAGTAGTCTATAATTGATTCCTTTCTGGCCAGATTAATCTATCAACCTATGAAACATTGCGCAGACCCCACTTTCAGACTATTTCTCATTATTCTGTACATTATTATGTGTTGGCCTGAAATATGATGCAGAACAGAAACAACTTGTTATGAAACCATGCAGTATCTGTGCAAACACACAGCCTGCGTGAGTAGTCCAATATAATTAATTTCCTTATGCAAGATGATCGATCATCATCAAAACATACAGCTTCGGAAGCTGTATGTTTTTTGTACAGCCTACTACTCCTTTACATTCAATTAGTTCAGTCCCAACTATACAGCAGGACTTAAACTGTTGTTATTGGCTATGTTTTTGCACCTGCTTGTCATCCATGCATTAAAATTATTATGTCCGGTATTTTTATCAGATGTCCGATAAATTGTAATCATGCCGGTCACGGTGACCGGCTGTTAAAAATCCTAGCGCAACCTCTGGTGAAGAACCTGTGCTGGTGGCACCAGACTTCAAAAAGCCTTTCCTACTCCACACCGACGCCTCCAATACCGGGTTGGGAGCCGTGCTCGCCCAGGTGGTGAATGGAGAGGAGCACCCCGTCCTATATGTCAGCCGGAAGCTGTTGAAGCATGAGAGGAACTATGCCGTCGTGGAGAAAGAAGCTCTTGCCGTGAAGTGGGCCATACATCACCTGAGGTATTACCTGTGGGGCCGCACCTTCACCCTCATCACTGACCATGCGCCCCTGAAGTGGATGTCTCGCAACAAGGATAGGAACAGCCGAGTCACACGCTGGTTCCTGGAGCTCCAAGACTATCATTTCAAAGTGGAACACAGATCCGGGAAACAAATTCCCCATGCCGATGCCCTTTCAAGACTGTATGAAGATGAGAAGAGTGAAGCTCCCGCTAGCAACGGCGAGCTTAGGGGGAGGATGTGTGGAGTGTCGCTAGGCAACCGCCTCACAGGTGAGCCTCACAGCACTGTGGGTCAGTGGAGAGGGAGGAGAGCTGGCTCTCAGAGACGACGCCCAGCCCTGGGACAGGTAATAGAAGGGCGTTACCTGCCGAATTACCTGTTCCATCAGCCTAATCTGAGTACAGCTGCGTTGCTCAGGGCTGGGTCCCCTGGCCAAACAAAAGAGCCTCCTCTGCCTCAGTCTGCACTGACTCACTATGCTGGCGGTCGGGCTACTGGCGGTAAGAAAGCTTTAGATATTGAGCTACACTCCACATGTTCTGCTTCTAATTGTAATACAGAGGAATGCAATGTTAACCCGACGTTATCTGTCCTTCACCAGGCAATATAGAGGAGACGCTGAAGCTGACCTGGAGAGCCGCACGATGGAGAGTGCGAGGGTTTTGGAATTGTACCTGTAAACATCTCGTACTCTATGCGCACTGCCCGTGAGTGTGACGGCTTTGAAATTGTGCCTTGAAACATAAACCTACTACTGAAAGACTGCAAGTATCAATCCGCCCCGGGCCGGGGAGAACTTTGGTTACACTTATACTCGCTTAAGTTGTTTGACTTTGCTCTGCCTAGATAGCAATTCATTCTTTATACAAATGTTGATCTGAGTTATTCTGAAACGTTTAAGAAAACGATACAATTTCTGTTTGGTGAAGTACTTGCATTGAACGGAGCGAGGCTCCGCTGCTGTTGTTTATTCTGCTATATACTAAATAAACATGCCCAAAAGTGGCTTAAACTGTCCATTTGTCTGGTGTTGGTTGTGTTTTAAATCTGGGACCCCACAATATATATATATATATATATATTAGGGGTGCAACGATACACAAAATTCACGGTTCGATTCTGTTCGATATTTTGTTGTCACGGTTCGATATTTTTTCGATACAAAAAATGAACAGAAATGTCCTTGATTTATAAATGTATTTTTATAACTACGTATTTTTTTGTTTTAACTTTGAACAATACTGTACCCAACGTCTAGGGTAGTGGTTCTCAAAGTGGGCTCTGCGGACCCCTAGGGGTCCTTGAGGGGGTTCATGGGAATGTGGATGTGGAGTGGTATTGTATTGTATTGTTCGGTACAGGGTCATTCGGTTCGGTACACCCTCGTATTGAACGGTTCGATATCGATACAAGTATTGTTGCACCGCTAATATATATATATATATATATATATATATATATATATATATATATATACACTGTATGTATTTTAACTGGATGCAGGACACTTTTTTCAAATTAGGGTGAAACCAAACAAAGAGAAACAATCCGGAAGAGAATAAAGAGACTAAGACCATCTGGAGAGGATCTTGACTGAATTGACCCCGGAATTAAGTAATTGGATCTCCATATCTCTATACATGGGCATAAAAGGGATTTGGTTCCCCTGGCATCACAGGGATCTCCATATATGGGCATAAAAAGGATCTGATTCAATCAACAAAAAAGACAAGCATTACCTAAATCAACAAAAAAGAAAAGCATTACCTATACACAAAAGCGTAATTTGGCAGGGTTTTTGGGTTTTAAAAACCCAAGGGCCCCCCCTAGTGGCGAATTTTTATTTTGTTTTTAATAGGCCTAAATAAAGAAATGCGCCCATATCTACATACATTCATACTAGTATATTATATATATTTTGTAATTTCCAATATATTAGGGGTCCCAGGGCCCTACTTTCCTAATCTGTGGATTAATCATTGTAGTTTGCGCTTAAATCGCGCAAAGACAACAGACCCGGGCCCCTTTGATCAGGGCCCCCTTGATCTGAAAACCCATGGGGAATAAGGTCTAATTTCGCCACTGCCTATACAGACAGACAGATAAAAGATGTGACGGTTCTGATAGTAAACTAAA
Organism: Nannobrachium achirus; assembly: GCF_963921795.1. Classification (NCBI taxonomy): domain Eukaryota; kingdom Metazoa; phylum Chordata; class Actinopteri; order Myctophiformes; family Myctophidae; genus Nannobrachium; species Nannobrachium achirus. Next base: position 13,028,809 of record NC_137811.1, on the reverse strand, counting down.
TAAGCCCTCGCTGACACATTCAAACAACAGTAGCTAAAACAGGTAGACTAACAACTATGAAAGGTGTCACTAAACAAACTAGACAAAAGTAGGCTTGTAAAATAAAGCACATTATTACCTTATTTGTTGACTTAAAAAACATGCAGGCCCAACTTTTACTGTGTCACAGATGTGTTCTAACAATAGCCTATTAATTACATTTCGCTGATCCTAAGCTCTTACAACAATTCAACTCCGTAGTGAGGTTTCATACTTTCGTTTTCACCAGTGGACTTTGAAACAAGGTGTGTGTGTGTGTGTGTGTGTGTGTGTGTGTGTGTGTGTGTGTGCGCGCGTGTGCGTGCGTGCGTGCGTGCGTGAGTCGAAACAAACTGGCTCACCTCTGGCTGCATAAAAGATCCAAAGCGATCCAGATCATCCTCAACGACTGACCGATATAATAACTCACTGTTGACAACGTACTTTAACTACAAAGGTTGTTTATTGCTGTTCCTCTCACAGACACATGTTGCCTCCCTTGTGTACGTGCAACCAACTAAAGCGTCCGGTGTGTGCACCGCCTATACCGTCCGGTCTCTTAAAGAGACATACACACACAATACAGTCACTCACATGACAACCCCCACCCCCCCGCCTGCTCTAATGACTTTGCAACCATACAGTCATATTACAGTAATAATTCATGACTACCGGGAGCTCCGCCCCCACCTCTCCGCCGAGACCTCCGACGAGAATCACAGACGCACCATTCACTTGAATGGATATACAGCGGATTTTACACATTAAATATTAATTCCGTTTTGGACCCAGAGCTTCGAAATCTCGTCCAATCCGTCAACAAAGGCCTGGATATGCATTGGAAAAATATGTAGACCTTTAAACTTTTAAAACAATACGACAAAGGAATATATAAGGACGCAACAGCAGAATGAGGAAATCGCCTGTCTGCTGGACCTATACAGAGCCGTTTTCACTTTTCACTGATTAGTTTGATTGATTGATTGATTGATTGATTGAAGGCTTTATTAGAAGTTTGCATAGGAAAATGTACAGATTCATGACGGTACAGTTCACTGGTACAAGGTCTACTAAAAGGAGATCCATGAAAAGACTAAGCTTATTTCAACAGGAAACCATTTAAGTATCTCATATAACATTGAATGACAGACAAATAGAACACAGTACTATGCAGTAGATATGTAAAGAAAAGGGGGAAAAAAAAGAAAAGAAAACAGTAAATCTAAACAAACAGTGTATATACAAGGAATATACAGTAAAACTAAACAAACAGTAAGTATATACAAGGAATATACAAGTATACAAATATACAAGGAAGGGGCAGGGAGGGTAGGGTTGGGCTAGGTTTTTTACCAGTTGCGAACGGCTGCTGCCTGTAAGTGGTTTTTCAGGGCAATTTTAAAGGATGCTAGTGATCCACACTCCTTTATGGCCTTCGGTAAGGCATTCCACATTTTTGTGGTATAGCAGAAGAACGAGTTCGACCCTTTCTTTGAGTTGACTCTGGGTTGAACGTGATCTGTGGCACTGCCTCTGGTGTTGTAATTAGAGGCTATTACTCTCCATTACACAAACAACCAACCAGAATAAACTGCTTCAAATGTAGGCTACATGTTTCTTATCATGCCGATTGCTTATAAATCTTATCTATAACATTTGATATCTCTGGCGTGAAATGTTCGCGATTCCTGACAAGTTTAGCTGCCGAGCCGCAGAGGGAGAGGGTGTCGCATCAAATTCTGGGCCCTGGGTACAAGGATTCGCTGTGGGCCCACATGAATGTTCTTCATCGTGGGATTTCAAAAATAGCAAATCTACAAGCTCGCAGCGTGGCACTCAGTGCCGTGCTATGAGCTTGTATATCTGTTAGTTTTCAATCGATAAAGTCTAAAATAATTAAGGCCCTTCCACCGTGGGCCCTGGTAAGTCAGTCCCACTTTTCCCCCCCTTGTGACGCCCCTACCCACAGCCTGCAGTCGAAAGCAGAGTTGAAATACAACACTTCGCGTCGCTACCCCTGTTCATTCAGACATTCACAGACGTACATTACATATCAGTTGCTATTTAACATAACAAATAAGGTGTTTGTAGTCATGGGTTATTGTCGTTTAGGCCAATACAGTCCATTCATATTTAAATTGGTTTGAAACGGCTTTCTGTGGTCCAGCAACCATGGACATGTTCCTTATTCCTCTGCTGCGACCTTATATATTCCTATGTCGTATTGTTTTAAAAGTGTAAAGGTCTAAATATTTTTTCCAATGCAGATCCAGGCCTTGTTGATGGATTGGAAGAGATTTCGAAGCTCTGGGTCCAAAACGGAATTAATATTTAATGTGTAAAATGTGTGTACAATCCGCCGTATTTCCCATTGAAGTGAATGAAGCCAATAGCGGCGCGCTGTGATAGTGGCGGAGGCAGCTTTTGGAGGGGGCGGAGCCGGTAGTCGTCCATTGTCAGAACCAGAGACCTATTGCTGATCTCCCTCCCCCACCCTGGTATGAGAGCCTGCCTGCCTGCATAATATGAGCCAGCCTCCTATCCTAACATCATGCACTTTTCTTTACCCGTGAGGAAGTAGAGACAGTATTACACAACCTGCCAAACAAGTTGAAACAAGCCAGTGGCATGGATGGGGTGACTTATGAAACATTAAAAACCACGCAGACTGTAACAACTATTTTTAATGTCTGTCTGGAAAATAGGAGGGTGCCAGATACATGGAAAGGAGCACTGAAGTATTCCCAAGAAAGATCCATGAGGATCCATCTACATGGAGAGATAGGCCTATATCCCTCCTCCCAACAACATATAAGGTTTTTAAAAACAGGGATAGACAATTTCAAGCATGAATCAAGTAGTGTAGACTGTAGGCCTATTCAGTTTTCCTTGATTTTCGAGATGCTTTTGGGACTCTTTCTCACAATGTCATGATTCAATCACTCGAGGAAATAAAACTACCTCAGGTGTACATACACCTGTGAATCATTCATCCAGGTTATCTGTGGAAAAAATCTGACTCAACCTATACCACTTCAGACAGGTATTAAGACTGGCTGCCCATGGAGTGCAGTTAACTTCATAATTGCCATCAATCAGTGGTTAAAGTGGCTATGTCTATATGCACCCCGTGGTGTGATTTCCCCAAACCCAGTACAGGGCTTTGCTGATGATGGCCAGTTGGCTTCCAGGGAAGAGAATGTAATTAAAAACATGCTCACCTGCCTCACCAAGACTGATGCATTTCTAGAATGGTCAGGCCTAGTTCGCCTATTTTGTAACCACAGCTGTATGGAGTACTCACCTATAATGGACTTGTTTCGAGGGCATTATTTAGTCAACTGAATGCAGTGGTCAGAGATGTGGTCAGTTTTCTGCTGAATTAAAAGTAGTTCCATTGAGTTGCCCGACCCATTTTTTTGTAATAAACTAATCCACAAAACCGCCGTCATTATTATTGTTGACATATTTCTACTTCTACGAGTAATGCTCGTTCAACTTTGACCCCTCTGTAACATGGTACTATTTCTTCTCTTGAGTAGATCACTGCGCCGCATTCAACTCAACGGGCGCGTCCCGCGGCAGCCGCAGCACACGCCCCCAAAACAGTCTCCACTGATATCCGCCTGGTCGCTCCTGAAAGCTGAAATCTTGCCTTCGGTCCTAACTATTAGCTGTGGACCCCCTTATATTCCCTCAAAGACCCTGCCCTGGGGGTCCCCGGATCCCACTTTGAGAACCAATGGTACAGACGATATATTTTATTAGTCCAGTGTTGTTTTACGCTCGGCAATCGGTAGCTCTGGTCCATAGCGTAGCGCTATGTCACCGATGAGCCCTTACGCTTTAGGAAAGCCTGCGCACCCTTTCCTCTGTAGTAAAAATACAAAGTACAGTTTCGCTTCTCACCAAAACAAAGACATCTCCATAGAGTAAAAATCCTGCTTTCAGAAGTGGGGGCAATCTGTCTAAATTTCACGTCTAAAATGCACTTTTTGCCATAAAAGAAAAACTATTTCATCCGAAGGCAAAATCTGGTCAATGGACTTTTCTATTGACAAGATCTGTAGAGGGCGGTGTGGAGTAGCTAAAACTTCCAGTGAAATATTTTATTTTCTGGACCAAATGTGTATTTTAGAGGTGGGGGGCTACGAGTGTTGCCACTAGGGACAGTAGGCTTTCGACATCTTAGAACCGTCTTTGTTTTGGTGAGTAGTGAAAGTGTATATTTTATTTTTACTACAGACGAGAGGCTGAGCAGCCTGGGCTGCCGTGGCTCTGAGCGCAAGTGCTCACCAGTGACATAGCGTAGTGTTAGATACGGGACCAGAGGGGAAAGCTCGCTGGCTGTCTTTATCCTTGGGGAAACGGTGAAGACGTTTTTTCTTTTACCCAGAAATGCGTGGATATATCTCCCTTGTGTTAGCAATGGCAGATAAGGTTAGCTAAGCTGCTATTCAAGGCTAGTAGGAGCGATCAGCAGCGACCACACAACAAATAAACAGCGTGTGCTGCAGCAGCTCGCAGCAGCACAGAGCATACGCTGTGAGTGATGCGGCGCCATAGAGTTATAGTGCGGCGCAGTGATCTACTCAAGAGAAGAAATAGTATCATGTTACAGAGGGGTCAAAGTTGAACGAGCATTACTCGTAGAAGTAGAAATATGTCAACAATAATAATGACGGCGGTTTTGTGGATTAGTTTATTACAAAAAAATGGGTCGGGCAACTCAATGGAACTACTTTTAATTCAGCAGAAAACTGACCACATCTCTGACCACTGCATTCAGTTGACTAAACCAGTAAGGCTCCCTAATCGGGAGATAAGCGACCGTAGGTCACTTATCTCCACAAATAGGGCAAAAATGTGTTTTGCCAAAATCTTCCTGATCCATGTTGATGACATGAGTGTAGACATACTGTGTAGTGATTTTCGTGATTTTAGGGCAAAATCTGTAGGAGCAGTGTCCAAAAATGTGTTTTTAAAAATCGGCCTGGAGGTGGCGCTATATGGGAGAGATTCATGTTGATGGGATGAGTGTAGACATACTGTGTACCGATTCGCGTGATTTTAGGGCAAAAATTGTAGGAGCAGTGTCCAAAAATGTGTTTTGCAAGAATCGGCCTCATGGTGGCGCTAGAAGAGGGCCATGTGAGAAATGAGGGGTGGGGTCTCCGCGCCGGCAAGGCGGACGAATAGGTACCGGCCCCGGCTGTCCCGGTCGCTCCTAGCCGGAGTTACGGCATTTTATGTGAGCTGCAGTGTAGGGGGTCCTCCACTGGGGGCGCCACCACTTTTGCATCCGTTCTGGAGCACCAGGAGTCGGTGGTCCCCGGGAATTCCCCGTGAGCAGCCCCGTTGGGGTGGTCATTTGGTCAGTTTAGCACATTTGGTCATTTTTTACATCTGGGGGTCCCCCAGGGACCTGGGGGTCCCTGAAGCTCCGGGGGTCCTTGGAGGTTGTAGTTTGGCAGGGAAGGAGTGTGTGTGCAAAATGTGGCATGGATGGGGGCCAGGGTTGTGGAGATATGAGCAGGGCAAAAGTGTGAGGTGTGACGGACTGACGCACGGACACCTGGTGGAGGAGTGGGGGTCCCCCAGGGACCTGGGGGTCCCTGAAGCTCCGGGGGTCCTTGGAGGTTGTAGTTTGGCAGGGAAGGAGTGTGTGTGCAAAATGTGGCATGGGTGGGGGCCACGGTTGTGGAGATATGAGCAGGGCAAAAGTGTGACGTGTGAGGTGTGACGGACTGACGCACGGACACCTGGTGGAGGTTTTGGTAGTAAATGCGACCTGACGGTCGCAATAATGCCCTCGAAACAAGTCCATTATAGGTGAGTACTCCATACAGCTGTGGTTACAAAATAGGCGAACTATCACTTTAAGGATATTAAATTTGCAGTACTGTATGAGAGGAGAAGTGGATTGTTAGTTCAAATATCACTGAAACCAATCTTACCCCAAATGGCCAAAGGGTGGCGCTATATAATTTTGAGCAGTTTGTAAAACGCTTAAACCAGTTTTTAGCCTGGGATTTTTGAGCAATGTGCATGAAACGTTCTACACGCAATCTAAGGACATCATGCCTATGAAGTGCACATTTTTTTAAATAATATTGTTAATAATAAATATAGCTGCAAGCAGCGATAAAGTGGCCAAAAACAACTCAAATCATGAACACAGCCTGCGATGTGCGTGAAACTTTGCAAGCACATTCCCACTAGGTCAATGAACAGATGCCATCCTTCTTACATTGGCCTGTTATAGCGCCACCAGCGGGTCAACTTTTGCACAACACATTTTTGGAACAAAATGCCTCAAATCATGCATGCAGCGTTCGATTGCGTCAATAACGTCAAAGAGAGCACTGCCTGCGATCTTGACATTTTATACTTTTATAGCCATTGTTTTTAGGCTTGAAGCGAGCCCACAATTGTTTCGAAGGAACAACATTTTCTAGTTACATAATAAAATTAATTGAAAAGGGAAGAAAATATATATATATATTTTTTGTTTGTTTATTGCTAAAGATTCTTGACTCAGACTCGACTCGTAGATCAAAGACTTGACTCGACTCGAGTCTCGACCCCCCAAAGACTCTCTGGTTAGGCCTTACCTGGCTGCCTGACAAGTGATATTATTTACATAAAACATAAAAAAAACCCTATCAAATGTATAGGGGCCAAACTCTTGCAAGAAGTATAATGAATAATGTATTATTAAAAGATATATAATATATCTGAAATAAATAAGTCATCACCCAATTTTATATACAGTATTATTTTGTATTTATTTATTTTCCCAAGAAATGTGTAGGCCTATATCATTGTGACATAAACAATAAGTTAAAGGGTAGGAGGTTCAAATCTAGCTCTGGTTCAAATCATGCATACTTTACATTATTTCATACAATTGACCTTTTCTAATTTTGGAAACAATTAAATTAATTTAAAACTGCAAAACATACATAAGCTACACAATCTTGTATGTTATAGTTATAACTACCGGTATATGCATTTCAGGGGCTCAATTTCTTTTCTGGCACGGAAACTGGTCCTTCACAGTTGTGTGGGAGCTTCGACAAAACTAACCAGGCACCAGATAAATAGCCCAATTATTTGTTTACAAACATTGAGACTTTTGCACAGGTGACATTTGCGTGTAAAACAGCAGTTACAAAGTTGGGTCATCTAAGCATATACAGTATAGCTTGCTGCTTGGCAGAAATGGAAATAAGAAAATAAAATGTACCAATATATGTTATTGGTAAAATATATTTTCGCGAACGGAATTGACTAACAGATGCCAGCTTCCGTGTAGTTCCAGACTATATAGCATTCAGAGATTGTGGCTACGCAAGACAAGGGTTTGTGGCCAACTACATATCATTTTGGGGTCCTTCACATGAAAAGGTTTGAGGCGCACCACTGACAGAAACAGATTTCAAAGACTTTTTTCGTGATTTTTCAAAAATAGCAGATCTACAAGCTCGCTGTGAGCTTGCTATTTTTCAACAGTTAAAGGACAAAATAATGCATAATGTGTTCCCAGTCACATTCATGGGGGGCCTGCAGTGAATCTTTGTACCCAGGGCCCCGAATTTGGTGCGACACTGTCGCGGGGTAAAGCTATACGACCATACGGTAGTCCCCTGTAGGCCTCTGTCTAACAGGTCTATTCCTAATCTACCGAGTCAACAACGACCCATTTATAGAAATGTACTTAGCCTACTGCGTAAGGTACTCGTCCGGTTAGGTATCTAACAGGCTTCCATCACATGGCCATCACCTGTCTCAATTATAGCACCTCGATTATGAACAACCCTAACAGTAATCATTGACTATAATCACCATGTTTAATGTTCGCTACCTTACTTAAATGCGTGCAAGTTGGTGAGTTAACCAGATTTATTCTTTAAGGCCTATTTACTACTTAGACCTAAGGTGTTGTTTTAATTGATTGGTTAGAGGTAACCATTCAAGTCCTTGATGCACAAACCTTTGTTTTACTATTGACAAGAAGTAAACCCAATTAATGAGAAAATATTCCCATAGATGATAATAATAATAATAACAATAATAACTCTATGAGACTTCTCTTTAAATGCAGGAAATAATAAATGTATTATAGGTAAGCAAGATAGCTTTTAGCGTAATATTCAGGTAAAAGTTGTACAAAATCATATAATTGTCCCAAATATACAATGCCAACTTCATAGTTTTATTACATAGATAACCTCAAATAGATAATAAATGTACCACCACAGAGATTTTACATAAGTGGCTACAACTAGACTTTGAAGTTGAAAATTAAAGAGTTACAGTAGTACAAAGTTCAATTGATTAATAAAACCTTCTTAAAAAACTCGTTTCTATCATCCTTTTACCCGATCCATTTTTTGTGCAGAGAGAGAACCTAGGTGATCAGTCTAATTATCTCCTCTGTAACAACCTATTGATAAGTGAGACAAGAACTAAGTCCTACCCTATCTTATCTATAAGCCGGGAGCTCCCCGTCCGGACTACGCTCCGAGTGAGTCGGCTTATTTTCCTACCCCGTCTATTTTACTAAGTACCCTGATTAGGGTGGATCTTAAATGACCTTTTTTAGATTTTCTTGAGTCTCACCCCCCAATTATGTTCCAATGTACAAAAAACTGCTTTGGTTAAAATTTGGTTGAATTTCAAGCATATTTAGAGGTAGCTCAATCAAGTCAAAGATTGTACATTTTATTGGTCAAAATCGAATTGCACTGCAGGCACATTTAAGTTATACATTACACATTATTCTTATACTAATCACAGAAATTATATTTTTTTAAGCTTACAAATCTAAACACAAATCTGATTACATGTTTGTCATATGTCGTACCAGAATTAATGTATTGTAGGAAATAGCAAAGCAAAGAATGACAAATTGCTATTTTTCATTTAACGTGCACAATGACATGTCTTTATTGCTTCAATCATACTCACAACACACAACAAGCACACAGCCTCACTTCCTTGTTTACCCCCAAAACCCCTGAAAGTCACTGCAGTATTTAATAGTAATTCAGTAGTTACTGATCAATTAAAGTTTGTTTACGGCTATCGGGATACTTGTGCCGATGGTTCTGCACAATTTGCAGCAAGTATTGGAGTTGGGACTCATCTTTAGTAATGAGACCACAATATTCTTGTATTAGGGCAACCCCACGCTCTGCATGATCATTGACAACATTCATCGCCTTCACTACAGCCAGAGCTTCTTGGTAGTCCACCCTGGGCTCCCACTCATCGGGATCAACGTCAAGGAAGTCATCTGGGAGATCCATCATTTTGAAAAGCACCTTGGATTTGGGAGACACAAAATCTTCAATGTTCTTCCTTGCAATTGTTCCAAGGTCAACAGTAATTCTCTTCATATGCCCCTGTTCACCATAAGTGATTGGAAAACCTTTGAGAAGCAGCTTTAGACACCTCAGCATTTATTGATGAACCGGATACCTCAAGCAGCGATGTATCTGGTTCAGAGCTCCAGTAGCTACCCATCATGCCCGTTGGATGGCAAAGGTTATTTATTGTTTGAAGATCTGGATGTTTCATGGCCAATTCAAACTGACCCTCAGGGAAGAAAAAGCATGCATGGATTTGTGCATGTTTACAGTTTGCATTTATGTGAAGGCATGGATGATGGCACCTGTTGCTGTCAGCGCTCCACTAAATGACTTGGCAGCTGTTAAAATCGTTGCTGGAATATTCATCAATAAATGCTGAGGTGTCTAAAGCTGCTTCTCAAAAGTTTTCCAATCACTTATGGTATTTGGCTCCAGAGATCGTCAGACTTGCAATGTTTGACAGTCAATTGAGCGCGCAAACGAAGAGGCTGATGGTGAGAGCCATGAAAGATGGAAATGAAGATGATTAACAGGGGCATATGAAGAGAATTACTGTTGACCTTGGAACAATTGCAAGGAAGAACATTGAATATTTTGTGTTTCCCAAATCCAAGGTGCTTTTCCAAATGATGGATCTCCAGGTGACTTCCTTGACGTTGATCCCGATGAGTGGGAGCCCAGGGTGGACTACCAAGAAGCTCTGGCTGTAGTGAAGGCGATGAATGTTGTCAATGATCATGCAGAGCGTGGGGTTGCCCTAATACAAGAATATTGTGGTCTCATTACTAAAGATGAGTCCCAACTCCAATACTTGCTGCAAATTGTGCAGAACCATCGGCACAAGTATCCCGATAGCCATAAACAAACTTTAATTGATCAGTAACTACTGAATTACTATTAAATACTGCAGTGACTTTCAGGGGTTTTGGGGGTAAACAAGGAAGTGGGACTGTGTGCTTGTTGTGTGTTGTGAGTGTGATTGAAGAGTGTAAAATAAAGACATGTCATTGTGCACGTTAAATGAAAAATAGCAAATTGTCATTCTTTGCTTTGCTATTTCCTACAATACATTAATTCTGGATTGACATATGACAAACATGTAATCAGATTTGTGTTTAGATTTGTAAGCTTAAAAAAATATAATTTCTGTGCTTAGTATAAGAATAATGTGTAATGTATAACTTATATGTGCCTGCAGTGCAATTCGATTTTGACCAATAAAATGTACAATCTTTGACTTGATTGAGCTACCTCTAAATATGCTTGAAATTCAACCAAATTTTAACCAAAGCAGTTTTTTGTACATTGGAACATAATTGGGGGGTGAGACTCAAGAAAATCTAAAAAAGGTCATTTAAGATCCACCCTAACCCTGATGCTATACTAATTCTGGTTAAGAGACTCTAAGTCCCCAGTTTGGAGTAGCATAGCTAGGCCTACTTTCACTAGATCTCTAGGTGTCTGTCCTCAGTGCGTTAAGAGCCCACAATTTGCTCTGTACACAACTTTTTAAAGGGCCACCAAAGCCTTCCTCTCTCTACTCATTAGACCTACAGTATCAGGGTGGACTCCAAGGCCATTCTTTCCACCCATACCCTTCGGACATGACGGAGCTGTCACGCTGACCCAGACCTTTGCCCTAGTTTTTAGATCATGTCCTCACATCACCTTTAATATAAGGCCTGAAAAGCCAGTACACACGTACCGTGTCCAAAGCCTTAAGGCCAATACAATGTTTGGGCCAAGGCCTGAACAGCCAGCAGCATGAAACCCTGTTTATTAAGCTAACAAGTCTCATTCTTTTACTTGTCCCATCATTCCATACCGTTAACATGATCACAATCTTTTTAACCATTTTGGTAGCACTATAATACATTAGTTGATCTTTGACATTGTTTGATACTGTCTGCTCTCCCCCACCCTCCTCTCTGCTAGACGTGACACATTATGACATTGGCTGGCGTGTGGCACAGAGAAAGAGGTGACTCCGTTCCCAGACAGGAAACAGATGTCAAGCGAGAAAGTGACCATAATAACACCACCATGATACCTTAATACTTGAATACAAATGAATGATTCTACAAAAAGTTATAATGCAAATGATAACGTGCTAATTATTATTATAAGACATGTATAAGATAATGATCAACATTATAAGGCTTAATTATAATATGATTATAACCCCTGATCATTCCCCCTAAGGCTGTCTCCTGAGTGACCAAGTTACTTCTGCATTTGTTGTTTTTCCATTTCAACCAAATTCCCCCATGTGTCTCTCCATGAGGATGCAAGTGTGTGGTTTCTCGTCACATTTAGCCTCATTTAGCCTTCAACAACCCACAAATAATATTTTGCATCCAGCATTTAAGCAGTACAAAGATGCTTATCTTCAGCTTGATCTAAAATTAACGGTAAAGAGGGTTGAAACGCTGATATAAAAGCCCAGTCTTTGAGACAACACCCTTGACTGTGGTTACGTAGAGGTATGCCAATGAGTCAAAACAGAAACCTACATCATGATGAGTGATTAATGAAGGTCATTTCAGGGTTTAAAGGAATGCAGTGTCACAAATAGTTTGCTGCATCCTTTCCTGAAAGTCAGGCGCCATTCAAGAGACGGGGATAACTGCTGCATTTATATTGTTGACCCAAATCATTCTTTTCTCTATTATTATAAAATACAAGACAGCATAGAAACACTACTTACTGCAGTCAACAGCCATCAAGAGAATAGACAGACTAGGTAATAACATAGTACTGCATGTGTAGTTTTATGGTATTTGGTCTTGACTGCTAAATGCCTAAATTGTAAAAAAACACTTGTGCATAAATAACCAGGACCACTCAGCACTAGCCTGGCGGGCAAGCCTCTATCACACTCTACCGCCAGGGGGTAGTGTTGTGCGGTCTGGTTTGTAACCAGGCTAACTCAGCACCTCCATTCATGTAACCAAGGTAAATGCTTCCAAACCAGGGCAGGAATTTCATGAAGGCCATGGCTGCCGTTGCCCCTCAGTTTGGCCTTGTTCCCCTCAAACCAATGGCATGACCTGAGGCCACAGTGGCCTTAATGCCCCAGCTGACTGTACCACCAGAGTCTTTTGTTGAGATTCTGAATTTGTAACTCCCAGTGACTTTGATTGGTGCTACATATTAAATCATCCTTAACCCTTAAATTCAATTAATTCTTTCAATGGACTAAGATCTTGTCTTATTTGATGGCCTTCCTGCCCTGGCATTTGGCCGTGTGCCCTAAAGAAAATTACAACACCAAAGGCCAAGTGGCCTTGCCCCTAAAATGACAAAATTCCAGGTCTGCTTGCAGCCAATGCTGCAGCCACATAATATGCTTTATTCATTGATTTAAACTATCTGCCCCCTAATCCCTGCATGTGCTGTATCTGTGCACCACTGCCAGGGGCCTCATACTAGACTTTGCCTAGGGACTCTAAATCATTACATCCCCCACTGACCGGATCAATTTTGAATGAAAACAAGGCTTTCCACAGGTTATTGGAGAAAGCCTGGTGATGTGAGGTTAGCACTCTTGTTAATTGGTTTAACTTTATTTGGGTGGGCAAGATGCATGTTTCAGTGGGCTGATCTCCACCACCCTTCCTTCCACTAACTAACGTACCACACATGAACATAATACTCAACACAACCACTGTTCCAATTGTCAACATACACAGCATAAACATGTCATGCAGTTTACAACCTGCAGAGGACACTGCACAGACAAAACAAGCTGACTACCTGAATGAGTCAGAAAACACACTGAGGAAGTTGATGAAGGCTGCAGTGCTATGGGTTGACCTCCACATAGAGGTAGCCCCCCCTA
>NC_137811.1:12938073-13010573 GCF_963921795.1 Nannobrachium achirus | reverse complement strand
ACGGTCCTCAAAACTAAAATCCCCTCTCACCCTGCTGTATTGCTGCCAGCCTGTCAGGACCCAGGTTTTAAAGCTTGGCGTAATCAAGGGTTTAACAAAGTTTGGCAGCAGTGATACAATCTTTTGTGTTGGTTTTTAGGGTGTAAACTTTCATTGGGTGACTTGAAAGGTCACCCAATTTAAAATAATGTACTGTAAGGCACAAGTCTGGAACAATGCAAGTTGGGAATAATTTACATGCCCACTTGTTTATGCACTACTCCTAAGCACTACTCTAGTCGTTGTCTTGTCTTGCAAACTGTAATGACACTGGTCATCATTTATCAATGGTACATGAAAACCAGCGCAGATCCAAGAGCTGGAATCACCTCACGAAGGTCGTTGCACACCAGGAGCTCGAGCGTCACGGATAAACTGAATATATGTGGCCTCATTGCTGTGTAATATTTCTGCTTGGATGTACCCATAACATAAACAGCAGTTAGGGTACAAATTAACTTCACAAAATAATTGCTCCCATTGTGTATGGGCCTTCAGAATGAGTGGGTGTTGTATATTTTTTTATATACTGTATATTTTTATAGTTTTTTCTTTACATATAATACATAAAGACAAAGACATTCACATTCACACACATTCGCACACATACCACCTGCACATGCCTATATAAAGTAATATTGATAATAATACATAGTTCCCATACATTGTTTACAAAGATATTCTTTAACCATATAATAGGTAGTTATTTCCATGGCATTCATATACATCTCCCACAGCTGTTCAAAATCACTCTGTCTACCCCACACTTTATATGTCAACCTCTCCAGCCCGATGGAATTCATGAGTTCCCGATCAATGTTGGGGCTTCAACACTTTTCCAGCATAATGCCACAGCTCTTCTAGCTTGGAGAAGACCAAAGTCTAAGATTTTAGCTAGTTTTGCTGACTGTAAAGTTCTTTGACAGACACTTCATGACTTCATTCCAAAAAATGTGCATCTTAGAACACTCCCACATACAGTGAAATAAAGTACCTTTCTCAGTTGGTACAGATATCTGGAATGTTGGCGGACATATGAGTGGGTGTTGTTAAATGTGGTGGTTGCAGCATGAGGGGCCTCGCCCCTCTAGTTTTCTGACATGAAGAAGCACATTATGGCCAAGAAGAGGAACTTCTCAGGCGTGCAACGTTACTCCACCAATGATCTCCATGTATTCACACACATCTATTTACCTATATGGCACACATTATTTACATATCCTGATTCCTGACACAAGGTATTTACACAGCAGAGACAGTAGGTACACCCACACTGGACATAAACACATCCACGAAGAAATGTAACTTGCAAGTGTCCATGTTTTCGCAACTGGCATCGGTCTAGCTATGTAGGCCTACTGTATAATATAATCTGATGACATCTCTCTCTCTCTCCACAGTGCTGTATCTCCTCATCTACTGTGGACCTACTCAAACAGATGGTTAGACAACTTCAATGCATTGCATTATGGGTAGCGTGTGTGAGACATCTGACTGTTTAGAAGAGCGTTCCAATAATCCTGTTACTGGTAACAATCTAAACATGAAAGCATGGATTTAAAAATAAAACACACAGCCACCTCAACAAATAAAAGTATAATTGTTATGGGTTCATAGAAAGTGAATATGTAATTAGTCTTTTCTATTCTCTGTGGTATCTTCCCATGACAGGTTTTATGGTTGCTATAGCAACCCTTGTGGTTACTGGGATACTAATAATAATATGAACAGGAACTTAGGTAATGCACATAGACAGGTGGGTGCTGGGCTAAAGAGGCTTCAGTTATTGTTTTGTACCTACCTCTGTGTATCCTTTTGTGATACTAATAATACTAATACTGTAATAACAATAATAATTTATATAGTGCTTTTCTGAGCACCCAAAGACGCTTTACATGGGGAGCAAGAGAGAACTAAAAATAAAGCAACCTTTTGGGGGAGAAAAAACACTAGTAAGGGCTCTATTTTGATTGTCTTAAGTACCATCTCTTACGCCTTAACTTAAAGGCCTGTCCATACTGTCTCTGACCACCAAACTTTTCGTCAGAAAGGTCTGGTTCAACTACAGAATGACGTCACTTGCATCTTCTGAAAAGCATTACCCCGAATTGGAGTTTGAAAAGCTGCACGTCGGAAAGTCAGAACTCTCAGACGAAATGTTCGGTGGTCAGGCCTTAAGTTAAGGCATAAGAGCTGGTACTTAAGACAATCAAAATACAGCCCTTCTAAAAACTATAAATGTGGAATGAGTGAGCTGGGGAAGCAATATTGAAGAGGTGGTTTTGGAAAGTGCATTCCTCAGGGTTGGGTGGTCATACTCATTCTATCATGTTTTTATCTTCATATAGATGAAGCGTGTCTGTACAGTAGCTATGACAATTTTGCTGCCCATTTGCGCCACCTTGCATCAGGTGGACGCTAGGGGTGAATGTGTTCAAGGCAAACTGCACCATCTATGCAAGGGATAATTGACGGCCATTGTTGAGATATAAAACCTGACAGAGTGATTAGCTGTATATAATGCGCGCGCGCACACACACACACACACACACACACACACACACACACACACACACACACACACACACACACACACACACACACACACACACACACACCTAGATTGTATCTCATGTATCCCTATCTCCCCCCTCCTTCCAGTGTCACTGAGAGTCAGTCCTGAAAGACCACAATTCTTTCAACATGAGTCCATCTCACTGAGCTGTGAGGAAGAAGAGAAGCCTATGCTGGGGTGGTCTGTTAAAAGACAAACCAGTGAGATGAGAGATGATGCCTGCAAAGAATGGGGACCCAACCAAGGTAAGGATCGTTCAGACATGCAACCATGTCTGTGAAAGGGCCAATTGTGTTTTCTACAAAAAATACTGTGTCATGGAAAATACCATGACACAGTTGGGGAAGGCAAATTAGTTTGTGACTCAGCTTAAAATTTTAATGAGAAAACCACACACTGTAGACAATCTTTTGATCGTCCGTTGCAGTGGTGAGCGTGTCGTTTAATTACGTGTTTTTAATATTGTTATTGGCAGCCCCCTCAGTTACAAGTATTTTTCAAGTATTTTCAGCAATGGGATTATATATGTTTTTGCTGGATGGTTGATAATGTTGAGCTGGTACTTTTAACAGTTCCATTTAGGGTAATGATACTGATCCTAGATCAGCAATTAAATATAACTTTTGCCTCAAGTTTATACTAATCATTCTTAATAATTATATGGCAGGAGAGAACAGGGCAAGATCACTTTTTACATTTTAAATGACCATGACCAGAAAAAAACAAACTCTAGTAAAGTGTTAATTTATCTGGTCTATTATTTGCTATTGACTTTGTCCTCTATTTGCTATATGTCAGCATGGCTTCATATAATACCGGAATATCCCCAGTGAAGACATAAACAATAAATACAAATAAATAAATACAAATAAATAGATGGTATAGGTAATTAGCTGTATAAGATAGATAGATAGATAGATAGATAGATAGATAGATAGATAGATAGATAGATACTGTAGATAGATACCAGTAGATAGATAGATATATAGATAGATAGATAGATTCATTCTAACTGAAATCTTCTTTCATTGTCATTCGGTCTAGGAGCATCCTGTACCATTATCCCGTACCCTTGGGACAGTGGACTTTACTGGTGTGAGTCCAAGTCCGGAGAACTCAGCTGGTCCATCAACATTACAATCTCTGGTACAATAAAAATAACTTCAATATATATATATATATATATATATATATATATATATATATATATATATATATATATATATATATGTTACAGTATGTTTGGGTAACTCAGTACGTTCATTGTAAGAGCGCTTGTTTTGTCGTTCACCACACACCAATCACCACCAGATGGCGACGACAGCCATTCACTAGTGAAGGCGCTGACGTCACTCGTTTGCGACTCTTTCTTTATTTACTAGCCTAGCTCGGCAGTGTTTAGCCATTAGCTTACTATGAGCTAGGGAACGCTCCATTGTAGTCACTTGGACAGGGCGTTTATCGTGGGCTTAAAATAAATAAATATAACGATTGCATTCACCACGGCCTCGTAACTCGCGCGGCGCTCCGCCGGCCGCGCGGCCCTGGCCCGCTCTTTGCGGCCACTCGCGCCTGCGGCGCTCGGGGGCGAAGAGCAGGACCAAGGTCCGCTGGCCTTCGCGCCGCTTGCAATGTCGTGGACAATCGAGCGGCTCCGCCTGGAGGACGTTGTTGTGGCGACCGCTTGTTCCGCCCCGTGCCGCACGACGAGTGCTCCGTTTCTCGACCGTACTGTTTCTCTATCAAACCGTGACATATATATATATATATATATATATATATATATATATATATATATATCGGGGGCACCCCAACAGAGGGAGAAGACATGCATCTGTCTCCACAAATTGTCATGTACTGTAGTACGGTATTCTTTTTTAAAGACACACTCACCAAATTCAAGTTTGTTATACAGTATGTTTTTGAAGCTTATCTATGAAAATCCTGGTGGTTTTTGGCACTCTGCATTTCTCTAAAGCATTTTATGACCGCCCTCTCTGAAAGCAGGTGTGGCACGTGACTCAGGGTACTGTGTTAGCGTCATCAGGGATTTGCCAATCACAACGTGCGTTCTCTATATTCTGATAGTAATCATTGCTATAGAATGTTTGTTCATTGTTTATTATTAAACAGAAAATGCATTTTCAGGTCACGATACCAATTGTATACAAACAGAAGTCAGACAGGATACAAAGAAATGAACATACAAACTTTTAACTGGAACACTAAAATTGAAGCCGCTAAATGGGTAGCCTATACTCTCTCCTGATTGCCTGAAAAAATTGTCTCCTACCTGAAAATGTATTTTCTGTTTATTAAAGAGCTGGAGAGACAGGGATACTCCTGTTACTGATCAAACACTCTATAGTAATGAGCTTTAACCTTTTAAACAAAAAAAAGAAAAGAAAAGAAAACTGTTTTAATCACTTACTCTACCTTTAAACTAAGGCATACAGTATGTAACTATGCATTGTGTATATCATTTCCTTCTATAGCATCAGTTAGCAGGTGTTAACCTGTAGAAACACACTGTCCTCTCAATGCATGTTTGTTTGTTTGTTTTGGTAGAGATGACAACTGATTTTGGTTGTTAGGGTTATGACAACTGCACATATCATCTTAGTGAGGGAAAGTTAGCCGAGTGTTGGACCAATCTGGGAACTAAATGCTTTCCAATAGCTTTCTTCACAAATGTGTTCATAAAGGTGTGGGAGCCAATCAAAATTGGGGATATCCAATGGGGGTATGTAATTAGGGTATTCTTGGGATGCTGAATCCATTCCAACCATTATATTAGTTTTCAGTTAAAATGACTCCTTGGCCATAAAATAGGCCTAATTGGCTAAGGGTTAGCCAATCATGTCATTCGAGTTCACCTGTGTCCTGTTAGTGCCTATGTATTAAACCCTGTGTTCCTTGTCAGATTGTTTCATGTTATCCTGTGTGTCATGTGTGCTTGCTTACCCACCTGATCTTGAATAGTTTTCATGAATTCAAACCTTACTCCATCCATTTTTTTAATTGACAATATTATCTGTCTCATGGACACACAAAACTAGATGTGGCCTATTTTATGGCCAAGGAGTAATTTTAACTGAAGACTAATGGTTGAAATGGATTCAGCAGCCCAAACATACCCTAATTACCACATTCGCTCATATTGGCAATTTCTTTAAATTTTTCCCCCTTTAATCCCAGGCCCTCGGGATACCCCCAACTTTGATTGGCTCCCACAAAGTTTGTCAAGGGAGTAGGGTTTGACAAAGTTCAGAGGTGATAGTAGACGACTTTATGAACACATTTGTGAAGAAAGCTATTGGAAAGCATTTAGTTCCCAGTTCGGCTAACTATCTATGTTGTGGAGCCACCAGCCAATGCAATGCATGACCTACTGTTGGTTAATAGATGTTCATATCTCAACCTTCTGTTGGTTCTACTGTAGATGGAGCTGTGATCCTGGAGAGTCCTGTACTTCCTGTGAAGGAGGGAAATGATGTCACACTCCACTGCTGGTACAAAGACAAGACAACTGGTAATCCATCCTCTGGCCTCCCAGCTGACTTCTATAAAGACGGACTCCTCATCAGGACTGAGTCTACAGGACAGATGACCATCCACAACGTTCACAAGTCTGATGAAGGATTCTACAAGTGTCACATCGCCGACCTTGGAAAGTCACCAGAGAGCAGGATGCATCTGAAAAGTGAGTCTTGATCCTTTGTCAGATTATTTGACCATTATCAATATGAGAAGATAAACCAGTGTTTGGGTGCTGAATGCCATATTGTTCTCGTCACAGATTCACCTTCCACCCCTCCTACAACCTCTTCCACCCCGGATCCAACCTCTGCCCCTGCACCTGACATATCTCTGTCCAGAGTACTGATCATTAAGCTACTGGTGTTCACTCCTTATGTGGTGTCAACCTTCCTCTACTTCTCCATACTGAGAGACAGAGCTAGAGGTGAGTTAAACATCCTTTTATATTAATATTGTCTAATGGGTGGGCAGCTTCTCATAAAAACACAGGTGAGACCTCTTTTTGGGTCTATGGCCCTACGCTGTAGAATACACTACCACTGGCAATTTAGTTTTTAATGGCATCCTATTATTTATCTTTATTTTAATGTGAAGCACTTTGGGTTGCATTGTATGTATGAAAGGTGCTAAACAAATAAAGTTATTATTATTATTATTATTACCCGGCCGTAAGACGCCCTAAGGGCGAGAAGCATAGGTGCGTGCACTGGTCACCAGCACTCTCGCCTGATTCCAATAGCTCTAAATCAGGGGTCTTCAACGTTTTCAGGCCAAGGACCCCTTTACTGAGAGAGAGATGAAGCCGGGACCCCCACTATAGCTTATATTGCAGATTAAAAATGTTCATATATTTCTTAGACTTGTTTGACAGCACTGTCATCAGTGTATGTTGGATGAATGTGTATTTTCAGACATGTAACCACTTGAACCGTCAATACTTGGTCTGCTCTTCTTTTCCCTCTAAACCTCTTTGCCAGAAATAGCCGAGCTCACAACGCCTCACAGAGCAAGGCGTTGTGAGCTTGTAGATCTGCTATTTTTATGTTCCACTCAGAATAGGGATGCTATAGGGTTCAATTGGTTAATGTAAAAAACATGATCCTATCACACAAAGATTTGGCGGCCCCCAGTAGTAACTCTGAGGACCCCCTAGGGGTCCTGGACCCCCTGTTGAAGACCCCTGCTCTAATGTGATTAATTTGGAGTGCATAGGATAGCTGTGTGTAATGGTCACCGTTTGACAGGTAACACCACTGTCACAGTCACTATAATATTTAAATGACAAAGGGATAATATCCAAACATGGACAGTCTTACAGCTGAATTGAGGGTAGGCGAAATGTCTCTTCAACGGCCAAGCGTTGTAGGTGAATTGTCCAGATACGGCGCAAAGACTCTTCTCTCCTGCAAAAGTGCTTGGCTAAAGGACCAAATGCATTTTGGCGAATATGTTTTTTGGCAAGTCTACACACTCGTGCACATGGTTGTGTTTTGGCATATACTGTACACCCTTCTCTTCTGCTGAGCAAGCATAATGATAATCCCTGGACGGGGATCACGGCACCAAGTCTTTAAAGGAGAATTCCGGATTTGTGCTTTTCTTACTGTAATCTGATGTTATTCAATTCCATCTATTGACCAGGCATAGAGAACTCCATTTTTAGCGCATGGTAGCTCTGACCAGGTGGGTGGGATCTAGCGACCGTTTGCCTTTATACGGCAGCCCGTTATTGACAAAACTCTGTGGAGACAGATGTAAAAAAAAAAATAATAATAATAATTGTCGAGTGATACAAATAAGCGAATCAGCCCAACTAATTAGCGTACATTTTAGGCCCAAAAACGTGGGGTCGGGTAGGGTTGGGTTCGGGCAGAATTTGAGAACTCTACTGAGGAATTAGCCCCAGACTGGCACAGGCTTTTGTAGCTCTCGTTAGATTCACATACAGTGCCAGAGCTTTGGAAAAAGTAAGTGATCGTCCCAATCCTGAAAAAAGCATGTCCAGTTACACACCTTTGGTGTCTGTCTGAGTGTCTGGCCCTGTTACAGCGCTACCAGGAGCCGGGTTTGAGTAAAACACATTTTTGGACACTCACACATTTTTGTCCATCACACAGATTGGTACACAGTATCTCTGACTATAGCCATTAAACAAAACGACTATTTCTTACATTGGTGCTCCTACATATTATCATGCAAGCACCAGTTAAAGTTACTTTCCATCCCTCATACAGTATAGGCCTACTGTGTGCACAGTGCACACCCATAACCTACACAATGCACATAATTTCGGAGCTCATATTTTCGAACGGGTAAGGGTTAGTAACTATAATTGACTAGATGCACATTATCATGGGGGTGGGTGCAATCTTTCCTGTGTTTTTATTTTTTTGTTCCTTGGTGTTTTTGTTTTATGCAGCTGTGGCCCTATCTCCAAGATAAATTTATCTTAAGGGAGACAAATAAAGACAACCTTGAACCATCAGTATAGCTGATATTATGAATGATCTCTCTCTCTCTCTCTCTCTCTCTCTCTCTCTCTCTCTCTCTCTCTCTCTCTCTCTCTCTCTCTCTCAGCTGCAGCCAATGTGAGGGAAAGAAGATACATCATCAATGATGTCATCATGGAGGTAGCTGTGTAGCCAAGCTAATCAGAAGTGTTGAAGGTGATAGTTCAGCATAACGTATATCTGTCACACAGTACACTCCTGACAAGTAGTTGTGATACTAACACACGCACGCACGCACGCACGCACGCACGCACGCACGCACGCACGCACGCACGCACGCACGGCGTGCGTGCGTGCGTGCGTGTGTGTGCGTGCGTCGCACACACACACACACACACACACACACACACACACACACACACACACACACACACACACACACACACACCTATTCAACAACTTGCTCTTCAGTAAGGTGGTTATATGGAATCATCAATGAATAGACTTACTGTATGTGTATGTGTATGTATATATGTATATGATTATGAATGATTAGATATGCCATGGGCGCCTAACTGTGATCAGAGGTGGGGGAGCACTCTCTATCTTCGTGTCCATACGTGTACCGGTATTTCCACTTAATCCTCTCTTCAAGCTGTAAACATTAACAACTGCTTTGACATGAAGGCGGAACGCGGGCCTATGTGTTATTTGTGGAGCTAGCTCCTCCCCACTAGCGTAGCGGAGGAGTCGGCCCACAACCATTTTCCAACAGTGGAGGTGACATCGAATGTTG
Source organism: Nannobrachium achirus (assembly GCF_963921795.1). NCBI lineage: Eukaryota > Metazoa > Chordata > Actinopteri > Myctophiformes > Myctophidae > Nannobrachium > Nannobrachium achirus. Next base: position 13,001,173 of record NC_137811.1, on the reverse strand, counting down.
ACAAGCTGAATGAAGTAGTCTTTGGGGCGGTTTATTTCTTAATTCAATTTCATCCACGGTCCCGTTCCTTGAGGGGCAAATATGAAAGTTTAATTCATGAAAAAGGGTGGTGAGCTTGGGTTGTGCAGTGGTAAAGTGCATGACCACTACCGCAGAGTTTTAGGGTTGGAATCCTCTGTGACGCATCCGGCTTTGGGAGAGGGAAGCCAGGTTGGGGGGGGGGGTTTAATTGTCATTGCACGTAGTCTTATACATCCTCCCAGTGGGGACTAAATTGGAGAAATGGGGTAAAAAAAAAATGATTTTGGTGAGCCTTTCTCACTTGCCCCACAATCTGTAGCACATGCTACCCTGTGCACAATGGAGAAGGTGCCTGCGGTATAGAGGGGCGGGCATTTGCTCTACGCAGACTACGCAACTGCGTAGAGCCCCTAGGCAGAGGGGGCCCCCTGCTGGGCTCATTATTCTGAGCATTTAGAAAAAAAAAGTAAGTCTCTAGCTCATTCCTGTCAAAAGTTATGATTTTTTAAAGAATTGACCAACTGCTCACTGGAGTCAATAGGTTTCACACAGAGATCAAACTTCCTTCGCCAAACAGGAAGTGCCCTTCACCAAACAGGAAGTGCCTCTATATCTCATGAACCGTTTGTCGTACAGACTCGGGGCTGGTGTCATATGACTTGATTAAGAGTCCTTAACCTTAATTGGCGCTTCCTTCGCCAAACAGTAAGTGCCCTTTGCCAAACAGGAAGTGCCTCTATATCTCATGAACCGTTTGTCATACAGACTTGTGGCTGGTGTTATATGACTTGACTTCATTAAGAGTCCTTCACCTTAATTGGTTTAACTTAGTTCCGTCCCCTCTTCTGATTGGCTGTTGCCCCTTGTGACGTGGGTAGAGCTGCGAGGGCCCGGTCATTGCTGCTTGCAGCTTTAATTTTATCTAAATTTTGAAAAATAATAATTAAAAAGGAATTGTAAAAATATCATTTTAAAGTATTATTATCCACTGATATTCCCTTATTGTTATTAAAATAATTATTGTCCTGCATCAAATATGTCCTGTATAAAAATATACATATAGGCCTACTCTATATACCTTTGATTACCTTACTTACCTTACTGTACTCTTCTTAAATTAATCAAATAGATCCAAAATGATTGTGGTTAGGTATTTAAAACCAACCATAATGACAACAATAGGCTTCCTCTGCCTCTGCTCTTCATTGTCTTGTCAAGTTCATTGTCTTGTCATGCTAAATCATCACTTTTTCAGAATAGGTATTGAGTTGGAGGGTGGCATTTTTAATTCCTGCACTTCGCGCGCGCGCATACTGTTTTTTCACGCATACCTATTTTTCACGCGCGCTCATGGGGGGGCCTCTTTTACTACCTTTGTGGGGAGCCCCCAGTTTATAAAAACCGCCCCCGTATATATGCATATCATTATGATTATTGTATCCTATGTGGTCTGCCTGTGAGGTTGGTGATGTAGGGAATGGAATATGTATAGGCTATTACATCATATATCAGGCAATAATGCAGGCAGGGCTTCATGTAAATACTAGCTGTATTGAGATTTTTCATCACTATCCTTGGCAGTGACGATAGGGTAAAATGTTTTACTGACTTTGTAATAAGGTGTGAAATATAAGCATTGCTTTCATTGTTAGCAGAATGGGAAAACATTCTGTACTGTATACATACTGTATGTCTGTCCAGTTGGATCTAAATCCGTTTTAGAGCGGTTTTGAAGGAGAGTAGGGATTTACACTCCTTTATAAGACTGTTGGAAGGGCGTTCCACATTTTTGTGGCATAGCAGGGTTCTGTTTACCTCCACCACCTGTTCTCTCTCCTCCAGATAGGATTGCATCCAGCTCACTGATGTACAATCGAAACCACTTGCTATGTTTTTATTATCAGTCATTCAATAAACCATTCAATCAATCAAATGAATACAATTTCATTGTCACATAGGCTACAATACAGGGTGAAAGTACTGTGGAATTCTTATTTGTGCAAACTTTCTGTCAATTTAAAAGAAGGGATAATTAATACATCAATCAATAAATAAATCAATAAATAAAGAACATTAAACCAGAGAGTTAGCATGTTAAAATCGGTTAAAGTCTGTCATTTGATTCAAAGATAGTCAAGTCAAACTGTAGAAGTGCATTCAGTATATTACACTGTTGATAAATGGTACAGGCGTCAGGCTTTGTTCAACAATCTGACAGTTGCTAAAATCTCAAAGTCTCTTTGTGTGGCTCTTGATACTTGTAGCCTACTGTACATCAAAGGACTGGTGTTGGAAATTATTATCAGCAAAATATGCGTACAGTATGTGTACAGTACAAGTGCTTCTGCAACTGTCAAATAAACGAAACAAAATAAATAATAGACAATGATGTTTGTCAATGGGCCACATTCGACTGTGTCACTCTTTAAAAAGAACAGTTGCTGCAATCTACTGTATAACACTTCACTGTAACACCTTGACAACTTGACAACTCGGTGGATTAGGCAAGTGAGTCTATCCCACAATGCAATGTGAATAAAGTATATTGCGCTCCTCTCATGTGTAAATGAGAATAAAAAAGTTAAAAAGTTCACAAGACAAATGTTAGGCTAATAAAGCATCACAGGATATTATGTACGTCTTTTTAATAAACAATTGCTCACCTTGACGAGGTAAAAGAAAATCTGATATACCGTAGGCTTAGAGTATGGATACGAGTTCATTGAACACTGAGGGTAAATCTGTCCTTTGGATTTAAATATCCTATCCACTATATCTATCAGATATTAAACAATGATTTCTTCCATGCTGCTTTGTCAGATCATAATACTTGTAGCCTATTAGTCTATTGTGTAGTGTTCATGTTCATGTTGTCAACCAGTTTCATGCTAGAGATGAATAACTACCACAGTGTTAGTGCACATGTGGTCTGCGACTGCAACACAAGGTATGATAAGGCCAAATTCACCAATCAATTTTGTTCACACTTGCAAAAATAGCAAACATGCTGAGGTACACAATTATATTCAGCTCTAAATGTGTCAACTGAAAAATAAATACAAATCGGTTTGAATTTGTGTCTATAAGCCCTATCAAAGCAACAAATTTTTTCTTGTACCGGTATGTACGGTGTGACAATTTTGGGGACATGAAAAATTTATTGAGGTGAATTACTATTGAAATTGATTTTGCATGAAGAGTAAGGCATTCTTATAACAGCTATGCATGATTTGTGGCATAATAGTACTGTGTGTCAGTTAGGGGTGCAGGAAAAAATCGATTCGAATTCGAATCGTGTTTCTAACATGGCAAGATTCAGAATCGATTCTCATTTTCCAAAAATCGATTTTTTTATTAGATAATATTTATTAGATATCATGATTTTCATGATTTTTTATTTTATGATTTTTTATTATGATTTTTTTATTATGATAATTTATTAGATATTATGTTGTGTTTGTATGAGTTAAAAGAATGTGTGCAAGCCTTCATGCCAAGCATCTATGGCAAAGGGCCATACAAATATGAGTTATTAAAAAAAGAATTGGTCAAGTCAAGTGGCTCAAATTGCCCCAGATCCAAGTCAAGTCTAATACTGTCAGTATAATGCTGCTAATAAAAAAAATGCAAACATAGATTACGTCAATAATTAGTTAAAAGAAAACTAAAGTGTCAGGCCTTTATTATTGTCAATAATAAAGGCAAGACAGCAAACAATTATGCAACAATGATTCACAGAACTTTTAAAATGCACTTCAAGTCAAGTTTCACATCCTGTATGTTGCACATTTCAGTTCTCTCAGTTCACTGTTTTCGGGTAACTTTCAGTCAGATGATTTGTGGGTTGTCTGGGTGTATTTGCAAGTTCCTTGTCTTTAACAAAAAAAAAGTACAGTTTTTGCTAAAGGGACAAATACACAGTGAAAATATTGCTGACAGCACTTGATCATCTGGTCAGATGATTTGTGGTTTGTCTGAACACGTATTTGCAAGTTCAAATAAGGAAGGGAAACCACGTGACCGCCGTAAACGGCCATGACGCTCCCTGACGCTCCCCATGGGTGCCAGAACTCGCACCGAAAGTGCAATGAAATACGTGTGAAATACATGCCGTATGATTTCAGTTCCTTTTTTTCTTCTTTTCTCAGTTCACTTTTTTTCTGGAAACTTTCGGGTCAGATGATTGGTGGTTGTCTGGGTGGTTGTCTGGGTGGCCTTTTGTCTAGGCCACCCAGACAACCACAAATCATTGTTTTTTGCTAAAGGGAGAGATAAATAGTTAAAATATTGCTGACAGCAGGAGAAATTCTTCCTTGTAGCCTACTTGTAGCCTATTTGGGGAATTCCACCTCAAATAACCAATCACCATTTTGGTTCTCATATAACTGTTTAAATTAATATCAGATATCTAAATATAGGGATGGGTATCGTTCACCTTTGAATCGATACGATACCTTTTTCGATACCTGGGAATCGATACGATACCCTTTTTGATACCATTTTCGATTATAATTATTATTTGCCTTTTTCTATGGGCTATTTTAGACACCAAAATAGGTTATTAAGCCAGTTATTCAGCCATTTTTATGTCAAGTAGGCCTAGTAGTAGTAGTAGAGTAGTTGATGTGACTACTATTACTGTTATGGCTGCTATTGTATAATTCTATTGTTTGTCTACCAGTAAGACTCCCTAATCGGGAGATAAGCGACCGTAGGTCACATGTATACACAAAGAGTAGGGAGCAGTGTCCCCAAAAAATGTGGACGGATCCATGTTGATGACATGAGTGTAGACATACTGTGTACCGAGTTGAGTGATTTTAGGGCAAAAATTGGAGGAGCAGTGTCCAAAAATGTGTTTTGCAAGAATCGGCCTCATGGGGGCGCTAGAAGAGGGCCATGTGAGAAATGAGGGGTGGGGTCTCCGCGCCGCCGAGGCGGACGAATAGGTACCGGCCCCGGCTCTCCCGGTGGCTCCTAGGCCAAGTTAGGGCATTTTATGTGCGCTGCAGTGGCAGGGGGTCCTCCACTGGGGGCGCCACCACTTTTGCATCCGTTCTGGAGCACAAGGAGTCGGTGGTCCCCGGGAATTCCCCGTGAGCAGCCCCGTTGGGGTGGTCATTTGGTCATTTTTGCACATTTGGTCATTTTTTACATCTGGGGGGCCCCAGGGACCTGGGGGTCCCTGGAGCTCCGGGGGTCCTTGGTGGTTGTAGTTTGGCAGGCAAGGAGTGTGTGTGCAAAATCTGGCATGGATCGGGGCAACGGTTGCGGAGATATGAGCAGGGCAAAAGTGTGACGTGTGACGGACTGACTGACGGACGCACGGACACCTGGTGGAGCTTTCTGTAGTAAGTGCGACCTACGGTCGCAACAATAGAATATACACATAATAATAAACATTATAGGCTATTGTCGGCTATTTTCCACAGTAACGAGTGTAGCCTACTAAAGCAGCCATTAAACTCTCAGTAGCCCAACTCTTACAGATGTGACCGGCCAGGGGTGTGTTCAAGAGTATCGAAACGAGGTATCGTTTGTTTTTACGTGAACAAATACTCGATAGTATCGATGTCATGCGATTGATACCATTAAAAGTATCGCAGATGATACCCATCCCTATCTAAATATTGACTCAAGAAACGTATATTACTGTCTGAGGTTCACACAAAAGTCAGAGTAAACCTTTAAATGACATGTAGGCCTAACTTACTCGGAGTGGCAACACGTCCATAGAGGTTAAGGTTAGGGTAAGAGCATAGCCGTGGGAACTAATTTGAGGCAGGAGGGGCTGTCGATCGTGTCACGCACGCGCGCGAAGCGCGCGTGCAGTGACACGATCCCCGAAATTGCGGTTATTTGCGGATTTTAATTGTGTTTTATAACCTTTTTTGCATGTTTTATTCGGGTTTCCGCGGTTTATTTTTTAGCTAAATGTAACACAATTGGGAACTGCACACTAAACTTTCCCTTTGCCTCTCCAAACGGGCTGTGGACAGTGCGGAGACATATAAAAAATGCGCACACAGTGGCCATATGCCACTGATCTGATTGCAGCCAGCAGGATATTATTAGATGCTATATTGTCCGCCGCATCGGTCCAGACCCCAGTGTTAGGAAACAGCTGGTCAACTTCTGGTACACCATAGCCATTAGCCACTAGCTAGCCCAAACATTAGCCTAGCCAGGCAGCACAGCAGCATAACATAGCAATCATCATTACAAGTCTTTAGCCACGACTCACCAGTGAGGACGCCAGGGCTAGCAGAGGGCGATGTGTAATGCCTTCATAGCCTAGGTTGTGTTGTCTTGGTGTTCTGTATATTCCTTTTATGCCCGTATTGTTATAATTCACCCGATACGTCCATGACGCATATGTTACGCACGGAGAGACAGACGCTTAGACAAGTTAAAAGGGAAGTCCTTTGAAAGCCATTTCCTGTCTAAACAGTGCCCAGAAGCACATTTCAAAACAAGAGCCTTTCTTTTTTTTTTTGTCTATACAATCGATCATTCAACACATGTTTATTTTGAAATTGTACTGGAAATAGAAGTAGCCAATAGCTCCTACTTCACGCCACTGATGTCAGAGCCTCTACTTGCCGATCGGCAATATTTTTCCCCCAACCCCCCTTTAGGGGGTGCGGTGGGGGGTGCGGTGGGACGTGGGGGAGGGGGTGCGGCCGCACCCCCAGCACCCCTACTTCCCTCGGCACTGGGTAAGAGATAGCTGGAGTAGATACTGATATATGAATTGAATAGAGAATTGCTTTGAATCGAGAATCGTTTTAAATCGAGAATCGTTTTTAAATCGGAAAATAATCGTTTCTGAATTCGAATCGTTTGATTTGAAAGAATCGGAAAAAATTGTGAATCGTGACCCCAAGAATCGATTCTGAATCGAATCGTGGGATACCCAAAGATTCGCAGCCCTAGTGTCAGTACTGTGTACTGATACAAAAAATGTGCAATGTGCTCTTCATGCACATTGCAAAAGTACAGCAGACCAATGCTTGCACAAAGATACACACACATATTAATACACATACACAGCTGCCTTACTGGTCTATACTCACAATCTGTAAGTATCAAAACCACTGGGGCCCATAAACACACACACACACACACACACACACACACACACACACACACACACACACACACACACACACACACACACACACACACACACACGCGCGCGCGCAACACCCCCGCTATCCTGTTTAGCTGTATGTTTACGAGAATACAAGAATACCACACCAGTTACCACCAACCCCCATCCTGTGTGTGTTCGATGCTGCTCACTAAAGGCTTTTTTACTTTTTCACCAGAAGATAGCCTTTTTTCCCCTTTGTTACACGTTGAGTCCCCAACCAAAGAGAAACTTCATTATACTTTTTTTGACTTCCGCGAGCACTCCAGACCCTTTATTTTTTTTCTGTTACAAGAAGTAATAGAGTTTTAATAAACCCTTTAAAATGTTTTGTTATGAGCGTGTGTGCATGTCAAAATGTGTGTAAATATTTAAAGTATTATTTTTGCGACCATAGGTCGCAGTTTATCAGAACCGTCACCTTGTGTCCTTGTCTGTATGGGTAACGCTTGTCTATTTTGTTGCTTGACTCTCTTACATCACACTCTGACATCACTGTGATGTCAGTGGAACCAAATCCCTTTTATTATATGGAGATCCCTGTGATGTCAGGTGAACAAAATCCCTTTGGCCAAATGGCCAACCTTGCCCTTTAGGGAGACGTTGCTTTTTTCCCTTAGGCGTCTTACTGGTTATTATTATTTTCGGTTGCAGTTTACCATGAGAAATATCACAGCTTGTCTGTGTGTAGACATGTAGACGTGTACACATTCTTATGGTCTATGAGTTTGCCGCTCTGACATCATGGGTTTGCCGCTCTGACATCATGGGTTTGCCGCTCTGACATCACGCTCCGGCTTCACTGTGATGTCACACTAACAAAATCCCTTGTATGCCCATGTATGGAGTTATACAGTATGGAGCCCCTGATGTCATCAATATATACATTTATTTTTTAAAGCTAAGAAACTATAATTACTCGTGGATTATGTCAATATGATATTTATTGTCACTCTTTTTGTCTCCTTTCAAAAAAGCATGGCAGCACGTCCTTGCTGCTTCTGGGCCACTTCTGAAATGCTTCTAGTGGGGGCTGCGGGAATCCATCGTTTTCACATGCTGGGAAAAGCTGTCAAACTATAATTACTTTATTATTACTTTAACTTTTGAGAAGTAAAGTTCGCCCAATGGCAAACTACCGTATACTTCAGTCACCTGAAATGAAAGAAAAGGGTTGCTGTGCTTCTCTGTAGACTATTTAACTCTTAAAACTAAACTAAACAACAGCTGTCGAGTAAAGCACACACAAAAAAAGACTCAAACATAGAGAAAAGTACTACGCTACACGTGATATACACATTTAGGTCATGTGCACTAAATGTAACAAAAATGCACGCATGCATGCACACACACACATACATACACACACACAGAGAGAGAGAGAGAGAGAGAGAGAGAGAGAGAGAGAGAATGTGGTGGCAGTAGATTCCGAGAAGCTGTGCTGTGGTCTGCAGCCTCAGCCAACGACGCCTGCCGTGAGAGTTGATCAAGCTATGAGAACACACAACTTAACTACAATGCATGTTCAGGAGAAAAGCGGATCAAAGAACATTTCCGTTTACGAGAATCTAGTCCCTCCATACCATTCACACCAATAACCACCCCCACCAACCACTCATCCTGTTTGTCTTATACTGTAGCTTTAGGTTTTGATGTCGCTCACCCGGAGTCATAGCCTAGAAGAACGGCTATGTCAGTCGGAAGAACACTTCTTGCTCACACTTCTTGCTCACACTTCTTGCTGACAAACCACTAAAGCACTAAGCTTTTAGTACAACGGTCCAAGTGTTCCACGAAGCAGAGCTACAGAGAAAAACCATGTGAACCAAGTAAAAAAAAAAGAAAGAAAAATGCCTCCCTTCTCCACTTGCACACACAAACATGTCTGCATAAACAAGAATGCTATATAGGCCTACTCCTATAGTCAAATATTACTTAACTTCAAATGAAAATAGCTCAGTCAAATTTATACTTGAGTCAAAGTACTCAAGTACTCAAGTTAATACTTTTTAACTGTAGGCTACTAAAGTATTAAAACGTATAAAATGACAAACTACGCAAAATATCAATGATAATGAAAGTAGCAGATCTACAAGCTCACAGCACGTCGCATCACAACATGGTGTGAGCTTGTAGATCTGCTACTTTCATTTGAAGCTTAAGTGGACATTTCTAATTCTAATAAAGTGTTAAAAGTGGCGTCAAAAGTACAATATTTGTCTTTGAAATGAGTTGTCTTTGGACAGAATACATCTGATTGTTACAAAAAAGTGACAGGTAGGTGAGAGAGAGAGAGAGAGAGAGAGAGAGAGAGAGAGAGAGAGAGAGAGAGAGAGAGAAAGAGAAAGAGAAAGAGAGAGAGAGAGAGAGAGAGAGAGAGAGAGAGAGAGAAGGAGAGGGAGGGAGTGTAAGTAAGAGTGGGAGACTGGTATAGGGCTTGAAAGAGAACCTTCACTCACTCAACAACACGTTTGCTATAATTCACTGTATCGTTAAAAGCTCTCCTCTTGAGTTTGAACTTTGCACTTTGTAAGGAGGATTTTTGTCCCTTACTCTCTAGCAGACCTGGGCATTGTGCGGCCCGGGGTCAACCGGAATTCAGGCACCAAAGACCTCGATAGACTTAGCCTATATACTGTGTGCACAAAGACCTTGATACACTTACGGCCAATACCCTTCTTTTAGAGCCGAGTTTAATAGAGCCGGTTTCGGGGACTCACAACATCTTGGCAGCACCGAACAGCAGTGGCGTCAGTTCAGAAAAAGCTAAGGTATGGCAACATGACTGGTGTCTTGCACGCTTGCGTTGCCATACCTTAGCAACAGGCATGATACATTCTTCTTGGGCTGGATATGGCAGCCTGGAATGGTTGTTCAAGTGCAGCTAAACTTGGCACGTTAGTAAACGTGCCACAATTAACAATAATGGATTGCACCTGTGCAGCTGACCTGCGGAACCTGGGAATATAGGCTACCATTTTGTCAAGATGGGGAGAATAATAATTCTAATACCTTGTTAAAGTGACCATTTTGTAAAATTTTGCATTTGTAGTTATTTTACTGTAATTTAACAACATAATAACCAGCACATATAGACAAAGAGACTTTCATGGATTTATATTTAGAACTAACTTTTATCTTCCCCCCCTGGACCCAGGGTATGGCAGCTGCATACCCCTGCCATACCCAATTGACGCCCCTGCCGAACAGCCAACTTAATGATGGTACCCAACCCCCAAACCATAATTGTAGTTTGGACAGAGCCTAATTGAATTAAACTCGGCTCGGAGTATGCATCGTCCCTTAGCCTACAGAATATACACACACAAAGAATGTCAAGAGCTAGAAGTTAAAACTTTGAGTGGTTCAGCTCTTTAACATAGAAAGGACATACTCCCTATTACATAAGATATAACATAGATATAAAAGTCACAATGAATGATACTTAACATTGAATCCTACCTGAACTCCTAGACGTCAGTGACAACCATCCTTCCAGTGTTTTACTCAGACAGGAATTAAGTCAGGTCAGCTACACATCATAAATATCATGGGGTGACACATAGTGAAAGAGGAAGCACTCTAAAAATCCTGAATTACGTCACTTCAGTGGAACTAGGACAGAAACTATCAGTGTAAACAACAAGACTTAGACTCCTCAGGTAAAGTATGATATCGTCACTGTCTGGCCAAAACAACGTAACTAATTTTTTGAGGTTTTAGATTTTTTTGGCATAAATCAGGGCTATTGAACACCCTAGTGTTGGTCAAAATGGGGGGCGCTCTCCATTCCGACATGTCGCCACTCCGACAGTGACTTCTTATTGTCGGAGTGGCAACACTTCCATAGAGGTCAAACACCACACTTTCTGCCAAACCAGCTAACTCCATGCACCCAATTGGCCCTCCCTTTTTTTCATAAATATGTGCTATTGAACACCCTTATGTGCTATTGAACACCCTTTAGGTTGGTTAAAATAATACTGAACCAATGAAAAGTAGTAAAAAACTCCACTTGAGCTCATTTTCCCGAAAATGAATTTGGAGTTAGGTTTTCGGCCCGACAGCAGAGATATACTTACAAACTTACATGTTGGCTTTTTAACATTTTTGTAATGAATTAAGTACTTTTTACACCTGCCCTCTCCTCTTTTAACTTTTTTTAGAGCTCGGACCGCTCCTCCTCTTTCACGTTTTAGTCCCATAGATCCCGGAAGCCATACATTTTTATTTCAACCTATACCCCCACTGAGCATGGTTTTCTCTGTTTTCACTTTACCTATATTATCTGGCTTTCTGATAATATTTTTATGACATACAGCTCATGAAAATCCATATTTAAAAATATTAGAATATTCCACACGGCCCCTCGAAAGAAGGATGTATAATACAGAAATGTCAAACTTCTGAAAGGTTATGTTAATGTATGCACTCAGTACTTGGTATGGAATACTTTTCAAATGTATTTATCGATGGGGCATGGCATGATGGTGATCAGCCTGTGGTACTGCTGAGGTGTTTTGGAAGCCCAGGTTTGCTTTGATAGAGGCCTTAAACTCATCTGTATGGTTGAGTCTGGTGTCTCTCATCTTCCTCTTGACAACACAACACAGATTCTCTGTGTGGTTCAGGTCAGGCCAGTTTGCTGGTCCGTTAAGCCCAGTAATACCATGGTCAGTACACCAGTTACTAGTAGTTTTGGCTCTGTGGGCAGGTGCCAAGTGCATCTGGCTATAAGGAAATCATATTTTCCATAAAGCTTGTCAACCCACGGAAGCACAAAGTGCTCTAAAATCCCCAGGTAGATGGCTGTGTTGACTCTGTGAACTTGATAAAACATGAATTTTAGGCACTGTTTCGATGTGTATATAGATTTGTCTGTGTCTTAACAGGCAAACCTTTTTGAGGAAAAGTCGGCATTCAGAATTTTTTTTAAGTTATTTTTTTCCCAAATAAGAATCCACTTTATGCAGCTAAAAAAGGGTCCAGTTCTTTTATAATTCCTCTGCCAACATGGCCAAAATTATGAATATTAAGCACTGTTTCGATGTTTATGTAGATTTCTCTGTCTTAACAGGCAAACCTTTTTGAGGAAAAGTTGGCATTCAGAATTTTTTTTAAGTTATTTTTTTCCCAAATAAGAATCCACTTTATGCTGCAAAAAAAGGGTCCATTTTTTGTTATAATTCCTCTGCCAACATGGCCTAAAACATGAATTTTAGGCACTGTTTGGATTTGTATGTACCGTTAGGTCTGTCTGTGTGTAAACAGGCAAACTACTGGACAGATTTTCATCAAACTTTGTGGATGTATGTACCATGGGCCTGGGACAAACATATTAGGTTAGTTCATGCAGAAGGTGAGTGGTTCAAACCCTGCCTAAGCTGACATCAGCAAGGGGGAGACAATGACAGCCAGCCCCATGGCCTCCCCTAAGTAACAAGAAATCTTGAAACAAAATGTTGTCAACCAATCATCAAGGACGATGAAAGAAGAAGAAGAAATTGACTTGTGTAATGTAAGTCATTGGGACCATAGGTCGCCACTTACTGTAGTATGCAAGCTAAACTAATCACCCTTCAGACATCACAATGACAGCTCTAAATGGTGCTATATCCTTCTGCTGATCAGGGATCTACATATGGGGCTATATCCTTTTTCTTAATGATATTGATGACATCAGGGATCTCCATATATCAGGCTATATAGGGCTTCTTAAGCCGTGACATCATTTTGTAGTCAGGTGCCAAGCAGATTTATTGTCAATATGGACAGTGCTGTGTCCCTCGCTATTTCAACAGATCCGAGATAAAAAATAACGACTAAAGTATAATTCTACCACTTTCCTGTCAACAAGAAAGAGAAGAAAAATCAGCTTATAGTAAAAAGATTCACGGGCACTGGGGCCAGAATTTCTCCTCCGCCTACAAAATTATGTCAGACTTAACAACCACTAGGACGTCTTACTGGTATAGAAACAACACATTAAGTGCTTGTGTCAGTTTATTTGGGTTTAAGTGATATAAGATACTCCCTGCTACTGTATACTGTAAGCTCTTTCTTAAATCATGGGATCCCAAGGTTTGCAGTAACTTTCATGTTACTTCTTGTGTGGTGAGGAAACAGCCTGGTAATGGGTTTGAACTGTTGAACAAGAGGTTCAGTTGAGGTTCATTAGCCCACTCTAGTGGCATTGAAGCAGATTACAACCGCTGTTCTAGTTTCAAATGTTTTCAAAAACATTCTTGACAGCAATGTCCAGCTGTAAATTATGTTGTGTGGTCATTATTCAAAAATAACACTCCTCTGAATTCAGTGATTGACTTTATTGCATGGCCATATGCAGCAGAATGGTACAAATGAATAGAATAGCACAACATGCAGATTTGTTTCCGTACACAGCCATCGTCAGCTTTCTGTACAGAAAGACATTGAGAGTTCTTCTAATGAATACATGAAACAATGTACCATAGTTACCCCAACATATGATATCACCACAGCTTGCTTGCTTTATTACAGTCATTACAGAGCAGGGGAATAAGGGAATAATATTTAGTTAATTAGTTTCACTCGTGACATAATCATATCTTAAAATTAAAACCATGACCTAGATTGTCAACATTTGTTTTGTAAATATGAAATAAGAACGTTATCCAGAATACAAGATTCATAACCAATAGATCAAACTAACTTAACAGACAGGGATCAGACAGATATTCAGAACCAGGTAATCAGGCTAGAGTTCAGGCTGGAAGGTTCAGGAGTCGTGTAATAATTGCTAGAATTGTCTAAGCTTGTAGATCGGCTATTTTAGACAAAGCCATTTGGTGTAGAGGGAAACAGACTGACCAAGTATAGAGCCACCAGTCGATGACATTTGAGTGGTTAAGGGTTCTTTCAAGAACCATTCAATAAATGTTTGTTAAAAGAACCTTGGTCTGAAAAGTTATTTAACTTTTATTTTTCTATGTACATGACAAATAGAATAATCAACAAATAGGAGATCTACAAGTACACATTGCGTCACATCACTGTGTCGTTAGCTTATAGATGTTATCAGTCTGGCTAAAGGCAGGCTACAAAATGCCAGTTTGAAAGTGGTTAATATAAGTGAGCTTTGTCACAAAGCTCACTTATATTAGCCTTTGTCGTTTGCACAATAATGGCTCATTTATACTTTGTCATGCAACTCTAAGTGACACATTCATATGCAGAGTGGTGGAAGACGTAACTCATTTTACTTAAGTAAACAATTCCACAAAAATACCACAAAAGTACAAAAATATTGGCATCAATATTTATTTAAGCACCAGAAGTAAAAGTATAAGCTACTCATTATGATTGGCCTGTTTAATATTGAGGCAAAGAATCACAGACCTACTGACAGGATATGCCAGTTTACTAACTACACATTTTGAATTATTTTTGTGGAATCAAGTATTCAATTATTCATTAAAATATTTGCTTCTGAGATGTAGCATATTTGTGGAGTAATAAAAGAGGATTGCAAAATGGAAAGTCAAGTAAAATTAACTCAAACTTGTGTTACATTCCACCAGTGCAGATGACAGTGTATAAACTGGCTTTAACACATCAGAGTCCTGACCTGCATGTGTTTGACGTGTAAGACTAATGAATCTATTCATGTGTCTGTTCATCCTTCTCTTCTCTTCTGGGTAGAGGTCTGACCTTCATACTGATGGACTTCAGGGAATAGTCAAAACCTTTCCAATGATACCAATAAGCACCATAAGATTCACACGCATCATACTCTCCCCACAGATAAAGTCCATTGGGATTGGTCCATTGGGGAAAGTAACACATGTCGTACCAGTAACCCCCCAGATACTGTACTGCACAATTTACTCCGGTATGGTCTCGGTCTACAGTGGAGAACTTCTGTTCATTGTGAAAGATCAGAGCGTTACCTGTAGGAAAGAGTTAAAAAGGGAATAAAACACTGACCACTTTATCACCATCATCATCATCATCATCACCACCACAAACCCAAAACAAACACACAAACACCAACATGCTAGATTCGTCCTCAACTCATCACGAATCAGAAACCCATTATGAGTGATAATAATTTAAATCTGTAAAGTATAACTAGTAACTTAATTTTTTATATATTTGTAATTGAATAAAAAGTAAAATATTTGCCTTTGAGATTAATGGAGTAGAAGTTTAAAGTATCAAAACATGGAAAGTAAAGTGAAAGTAACTCAACACGATAGAGGCTACTTCAGTAAATGCTTTAATACCTTTCAGCACTGATAAAGCCATAAAACTATTTATCTTTGGCCATAAGATCTTATTGGTTTGAATGGGATTGGATGGTATAATATACAAATATAAGAAAGCTATCACACATTCTTTCAATTAGTGTTGTGTCAATCAACCCTTTATAGTTACATCTCTGCTCCTGTCTGACTCTATACTGTACAACTTCTCACCAAGCCAGTATTCTCCATCAGCATTGCCAAAACCTCTCTTGTATTGCTCCCAGGGTCTTAAAAACAACACTGTGCCATCCATCCGTCTTTGAAATACCTTTGAGAGAGAGAGAGAGAGAGAGAGAGAGAAGAGAGAGAGAGAGAGAGAGAGAGAGAGAGAGAGAGAGAGAGAGAGAGGGTGGGGGGGGGGGGGGGGGTGATTGAATGACAAATATCAAATTAGTGACTTGATGTTATTAATGAATAATTTATTTTTTTATTTTTTATTTAATAATTTAAGCAATCCCCCCATCCCACTCGTCCCTTCCCTGCACTATTACGCTCAAGCCTCACCAACAGTACATAATAGATACTTTGAGGCTAAACTGCATCTACTGTACATAAATATATACTGTGATGTTTTTATTCATACCAACCTGTTGCACATAAAACACACACTGTGAAGTTGTTTACAAAAAGTTAAAGTACAGTAGCTACTACGGGAAAATAATGCCATTGGTATATACAATATACCAAACTTCATGCACATATAAAGCTGAGGATGCTTTTTTCATTCTCTTCGCTCTTTTGCCTTTTGCACTCTCTTTCTTTCCTACGTCATTATTACTTATTATGTTATCTTTAGATGTGTTGTTTTTGTTGTTTTGCTGTCATTTTATATACACCACTGCATTGTCTGAAAGGAAGCTGAACAAAAATACGTTTTACTCTCATGTACCTGTACAAAAGACGTAACAATAAAGTACAACCTTGAACCTTGAACCTTCAGGAAAGAACGAAAAACATTCTTACGGTCCATTTTCCTCCATCAGTGTCCATGTCACAGTAGGCCTGGACAGCAGTATCATCATCAACAGGATAGATGGTGTAGACTCCACTTGGAGCACTGCTGTTCAGAGTGTAGACATCAGCACAGTCTACTGGCAGAGAACTCACAGCCACCGGGGCCAGGAGACACAGGACCAACACTACTTCAAATTGCTGCCATCCAAAATGCAGAGAAAAAAACAAACAAGTATTATTTTTCATCTGTTGACAATGGTGACAAAGTACCAATGTTTCATTTATAAGAACAATTGTGCCATAAGTTTTAACACAGTGATTGTCAAACATTTTCATGTCAAATCTTCATGAATTTGGCCACAGACCTCCATCTGAAAGTATTTTGTACTAGGAATTTTGTACTATAGGCTATTAATATTGCACTGTAAGTAGTTAAATAGAAATGTTATGTGATGCATTTCTATAGCTATTTTATATATTTTCAGATAATATGATGGCCCCCTTTGAAAAAGGTTGGACACCCCTAGTCTAGTCTAGTCTAGTCAAACGTACATAGTGGTGGACAAAGTACTTGAGTCAAAGTAAAGATCAGGGTTAGACAACCTTAGGCACCAACATTGGCAGAGGGGAGGGTGATCACTGACACACTGACACGTGTGAGAGAGAGGATCTTTCTTTTAAATCAACCCATTTGTAGAATTAGGCTTAAGACCTGAGACTGATTCTACAAATCCTTCTGAATTATATGAGCTTGTATATCTGCTATACGAAATCTAAAATAACAGAGATGCTTTCCTGGTTTAATATAATAAATAATACATACAGTATATACATATATTTTAAATGTAGTGTAAATGAAATGATGTCTGTAGGCAAAACTCTGACTGGGTAATTGGGTAATTGCTTTGAGTTTAATTATCATTACACTGTCCTGATGTGACAGAAGATCATTATTTTTAAAAGAAGGAAAAAGGGCTGTGCAGTATGTGGACAATAAAATCTGTTATTATGAGTCAGTGAAATACTTACCATCGTGGGTCAGAGAGGCCAGACAGCTGCTGGACAGTCCTTGGTTAGGGTTCTTTATTTATACAGTATGAGGAGATTACTGTACACATCACCCAAACACCTTTGCAGAGAACTTCTATCACTGACTGACTGGAAAATAATTGTTCTTGCCAAATGCTGCTGGGAAAGAAATACGTGGGAAGGTTGCACCTGTGCATCAGGAGCAAAGGTTATTAATTGTTTTGCCTTTTTTATTAGTTTACCATTTTTTAAATGTAGTGTTGTGTTTTCAAGTTAATTGTATTCATTTGTTTTTGATGTGGGTTTGTTGGCTTAGTTTTGTGTTTATCTTTTTAAAAGGCTTAGTTTTACTGTAGCCCAGATTCCTTTTCATCAAAAGGTTTTCCTAAAGTTTTTTTTATGTTTTAAGAAAAGAATAAACAGACATAACAGATGTAACAAAGCATGATGGTTTGTATGTATATCGTGTTTGTTTTATTCAGCACTAAACTCAGAAACGTCCCTCGTTCAATCCCGGCTTCTCCAGTGACAAAGTGTACTGGAGCAAGACACTGAACCCCTTAGTTAGAGTTTAGCTTAGTCATATTTTTTACCCAAAGCCTATTTTTTCAATTAACCTAAAGTTGTAGTTATGTTAGGTTTAGTTACTAATAACCTTGCACGTTGTTGTACAGTATGTGCCATTGCAAGTTCACTTTGTGAGAATGTGTTGAGTGCACCAACTGGACTCAGGGCCTTGTTTGCTCTGTCCAATTTATCACTGACCTCGGATTATGATTAAAGAAGCTCATAGCACTTTAACCAAAACCAACTTTAAGTCACACATTTTTACAATTATCAACTTTGTTCCAATGTTGACTGAAGCTGAACGTTTGCTGTATATATGTATGATATGGGTGTGATATTACAGCACTGTCAGGTCATTTTGGTTCCATTTGTACACTCCCAGAGTTAAATAACACTGCTTTACAGTGTAGATTGGGGTCAAAAAGATAACACCATTTATACAGTACGCTCTCTCAGAGTTATAGACCCATAACCCTGGTGGTCCCCAGACCATACATTGAGAAACAATGATATACAGTAGCCAGTATCCACTTAGAGTCTTAGACAGACAGACAGACAGACAGACAGACAGACAGACAGACAGACAGACAGACAGATATGTATTAATATTTTGTTATTATATCGAAATAAAAATGCTGTAACAGTGTAACTGTGTAAAAGATACAGTGGATCAGATGTGTTTGCTGACAGAAGGTGTGGTTGCTGTCTATTATGGACATTAGAGGGCAGTGTTGCATAGTTTGATGACAGATTTTTTTTTATCAAGAAGAGAGGATTGTCTAGGGATGGATCATGTAACATATTAATAGGTAAATATTGAAACGTATATGTATTTATTATTATATTTTGTAGACTATGAAGAAGTGATGGAAAAACAGTATAATTGGGGGAAACACCACCAGAGTGTATTTCACGGTTATCAACTGACCATTTTAAAGGGCATTGTTTCGTAGGATAGCACAATAAACCAATCCCATGCAAACCAATAAGGCTGCAAAGTCATACATTGTTTACCACACAGTATATAATATAATATGACTGATCAGGTTTAGCCTGGTTAAAAAAAAGTTAGGCTACCGCACAATAGAGTTCTCAACGGGCCTGAAAATTAAGGCCCGGCCCTAACTGGGCCCTATTAAACTGGGCAGGCCCGAGGCCCTACCCGGCCCTACTAGTTAGCATACATTTTAGGCCCTACCCGGTCCAAAACATCGGGTCGGGTCGGGTATGGTCGGGTCTATCACAGAGTAATAGTAATAAAATAATAAAAAAATATATTTTCTTTTTTCGTTGAGCCCGAGGCCCTACCCGGCCCTACTAATTAGCATACATTTTAGCCTTTTTAGGCCCTACCCTACCCTAAATGTCGGTCGGGTTCGGGTATGGTCGGGTTCTGGCAGAATTTGAGAACTCTACCGCACAACACCACCCCCTGGCAGGTTCTGGTAGAGCCTCCAGGTTTGTAACGTTGCTAGCCTTTTCATAATTCTACTGTTGATTATTGTTTTGTGCTTCTTTTACGTGCATTGGCTGGTAAAGATGAACTTGATTTTAGTTGACTTGCAGAACAATCATAATCTGCAGGTGTAAGGTTCGTACACACAGAGGGCGAATTGGCGAATAGCGAATTAGCGTATTATTCGCCTTTTGTTTAAAACCTTATAAAGTCAATGGAAGCATCCACACCAAACGCGAATTTCGAAAAAGCGAAAAGGCGTCTGTTTTTTATTCGCCCTTGTGTCGAATTAAGCGAACGTTCAAAGGCGAATTCCTCTCTCTCTCTGTATCAAAGTAAGCTCACTCTACCCTATTTCAAGAGAGAGAGAGAGAATGGTGGAGGGACCTTCACGTTACATTGAGGCCGAGGGGAACAGTGTCTTTCTCCTTTTCCGTGTCTCGTCTGCGTGGCTGCTTGGGAAAAGTAGCCTACTCGAATGTCTTAGGCCTACTGGTAAAAACATGGTTTATGTGTTTGTTATTGTAGGCTACTTTATATCTGCAAAAAGACTAATGTTTAAAAATAAATCGCTGGGTATTAAATAGCCTACAATAGGATCCGAAATGAGTCGATTAGAAGGAAAGTAGGCTACTGGAAATTCGACTCAAGTACAAATACCTACAAGTACAGGCTACTCAAGTAAATGTAGGCTACTTTTAGTTACTTTACACTGACTCTCTTTTTTTACAGACCGAGATCCTTTTATTTCCGAGAGACCCGACCATTTAATCATTATTAAAACCCTCTTTCATGTAACTCACTGCAGCCGTGCAGCCGTGCAGCGTGCGCTGTTAACTGATTGACAGGCAGAAGAAGGCTACCAAGGAATCTATAATATTAAGATCGAAACAAAAGCCAGAGATTAAAGGAATACTTTTAGGCTATTTTCTAACTACAGAGAGGTAAGTCATGGTTTAACTTGTACGCGGTCGCGGCTGCTGTCATCATCCTGGCAGCAGGCTACGCATCACGCATGCATTACGCACGCACCAATATCTTTTCCCCCTGCTGTTAAACTGATCCTAGACCAGCATTATCATCTCACTGTTACACAGCCATTCATCTCGCTGCCTCACGGCTTACAGACCATGATCCTAGGTCAGGCCAGCCTAAACACAGCACACACAGCGCGCGCACACACACATTGATTGATTGCTTTACAGTTTGCATAAAAAGCAGAAAGTACACACACAGTACGGGTCCTCTTGGGTCCTCTCGGGTAATACACATAATGATTGACATGATAAAACACTGACCGACCCTGTCTAGTGTCTACTCTGCCCCCGGCCGGAGCTGAGGGGAGGGGGAACTCTCTCCTCTCCTCTCTCTCCTTTCTTCTCCTTTCTCCTGTGGCTATGCAGGCAGATATCGCCCCCTCGTTTTTAGACTGCGGTCACGCTATCTCCACTTCAGGAAAAGCTGGTCGCGCTATCCTCACTTCAAAATATGGTGCGCTTCTACACGGCTGTTTACGGTTTGACAAGGGGATGGTGCGTTCAAGGCGAGCTGGTAAATTAGAATTTCTAGACTTTCGAGACCAAGGGTGTATAAAATATGGAACTACATACTATTCAATCAACAGATGCTTTAAATTAGACCCCCCCCCCCCCACGTAGTGATGTCAGTAGCTCATATACTGAATGAATATGATGCATAGTAGTGATGTCTGTAGCTCATACTGAATGAATATGATGTATAGAATAGTGATGTCTGTAGCTCATACACTGAATGAATATGATGTATAGAGTAGTGATGTCTGTAGCTCATATACTGAATGAATATGATGTATAGAGTAGTGATGTCTGTAGCTCATATACTGAATGAATATGATGTATAGAGTAGTGATGTCTGTAGCTCATATACTGAATGAATATGATGTATAGAGTAGTGATGTCTGTAGCTCATATACTGAATGAATATGATGTAGTGATGTCTGTAGCTCATATACTGAATGAATATGATGCATAGAGTAGTGATGTCTGTAGCTCATATACTGAATGAATATGATGTATATAGTAGTGATGTCTGTAGCTCATATACTGAATGAATATGATGGCATAGAGTAGTGATGTCTGTAGCTCATATACTGAATGAATATGATGCATAGAGTAGTGATGTCTGTAGCTCATATACTGAATGAATATGATGTAGTGATGTCTGTAGCTCATATACTGAATGAATATGATGCATAGAGTAGTGATGTCTGTAGCTCATATACTGAATGAATATGATGCATAGAGTAGTGATGTCTGTAGCTCATATACTGAATGAATATGATGCATAGAGTAGTGATGTCTGTAGCTCATATACTGAATGAATATGATGGCATAGAGTAGTGATGTCTGTAGCTCATATACTGAGCTCATATACTGAATGAATATGATGTATAGTGATGTCTGTAGCTCATATACTGAATGAATATGATGTATAGTGATGTATGTAGCTCATATACTGAATGAATATGATGCATAGAGTAGTGATGTCTGTAGCTCATATACTGAATGAATATGATGGCATAGAGTAGTGATGTCTGTAGCTCATATACTGAGCTCATATACTGAATGAATATGATGTATAGTGATGTCTGTAGCTCATATACTGAATGAATATGATGTATAGTGATGTATGTAGCTCATATACTGAATGAATATGATGCATAGAGTAGTGATGTCTGTAGCTCATATACTGAATGAATATGATCATTAGAGTATTGATGTCTGTAGCTCATATACTGAATGAATATGATGTATATAGTAGTGATGTCTGTAGCTCATATACTGAATGAATATGATGTATAGAGTAGTGATGTCTGTAGCTCATATACTGAATGAATATGATGTATAGAGTGATGTCTGTAGCTCATATACTGAATGAATATGATGTATAGAGTAGTGATGTCTGTAGCTCATACACTGAATGAATATGATGTATAGAGTAGTGATGTCTGTAGCTCATATACTGAATGAATATGATGTATAGTGATGTCTGTAGCTCATATACTGAATGAATATGATGTATAGTGATGTCTGTAGCTCATATATCTTGAGTGGGACTTGGAATCACAATGTCTGGCTTTTGTGGGGCCTTCGCAGCTCCACTCGCATCCGACCGAGGGGCCTCCGCCTCAGACTCCAGAGTGGCAGACCCTTCACCCGGGGACCACCTCCAGGGACCCCTGGCGATATACCAGCGCCCCTGGGGATATAGAGACTGAGAACCGGGTGGCGAGGGGCCGCCGCCGCTCCTTCTCGCATCCGACCGAGGGGCCTCGGCCGAGGGACCAACCAGGGACCCCCTGGAGCTCCGGGGACCCCCTCGCGCCGCTCTGATTTTTGGACCTCCAATGTTAACTACGATCGGACAATTATTTTTTTAGAAATTCGGGACTTTGACTTCGTAGACCCCCTCCAGGGGACCCATGGAACCCAGGAAAATTGACAGCGCCCCTGGCACTGCAGCGCACAAAAATCGACAAATATTACCATAATCCATTCGCTATACAGCAAATAGTATAAAATCAGATAAAAATTAAGAAGGTTTGTTACCATAAAACAACTATATCACCTTGTTCATGAGGTACCTAAGTACCTCTAAAAATATTCCCAACCTGTTTTACAGTGACAATAATTTATAATAAATTCGACAAATAATACCATCCATTCGCTATACAGCAAATAGTATAAAATCAGATAAAAATTAAGAAGTTTGTTACCATAAAACAACTATGTCACCTTGTTCATGATGTACCTAAGTTCCTCTAAAAATATCCCCAACCTGTTTTACAGTGCCAATAATTTATAATAAATTCGACAAATATTACCATAATCCATTCGCTATACAGCAAATAGTATAAAATCAGATAAAATTTAAGAAGGTTTGTTACCATAAAACAACTATATCACCTTGTTCATGATGTACCTAAGTACCTCTAAAAATATTCCCAACCTGTTTTACAGTGCCAATAATTTATAATAAATTCGACAAATATTACCATAATCCATTCGCTATACAGCAAATAGTATAAAATCAGATAAAATGTAAGAAGGTTTGTTACCATAAAACAACTATATCACCTTGTTCATGATGTACCTAAGTACCTCTAAAAATATTCCCAACCTGTTTTACAGTGCCAATAATTTATAATAAATTCGACAAATATTACCATAATCCATTCGCTATACAGCAAATAGTATAAAATCAGATAAAATGTAAGAAGGTTTGTTACCATAAAACAACTATATCACCTTGTTCATGATGTACCTAAGTACCTCTAAAAATATTCCCAACCTGTTTTACAGTGCCAATAATTTATAATAAATTCGACAAATATTACCATAATCCATTCGCTATACAGCAAATAGTATAAAATCAGATAAAAATTAAGAAGTTTGTTACCATAAAACAACTATATCACCTTGTTCATGATGTACCTAAGTACCTCTAAAAATATTCCCAACCTGTTTTACAGTGCCAATAATTTATAATAAATTCGACAAATATTACCATAATCCATTCGCTATACAGCAAATAGTATAAAATCAGATAAAAATTAAGAAGGTTTGTTACCATAAATCAACTATATCACCTTGTTCATGATGTACCTAAGTACCTCTAAAAATATTCCCAACCTGTTTTACAGTGCCAATAATTTATAATAAATTCGACAAATATTACCATAATCCAGTCGCTATACAGCAAATAGTATAAAATCAGATAAAAATTAAGAAGTTTGTTACCATAAAACAACTTTGTCACCTTGTTCATGATGTACCTAAGTACCTCTAAAAATATTCCCAACCTGTTTTACAGTGCCAATAATTTATAATAAATTCGACAAATATTACCATAATCCATTCGCTATACAGCAAATAGTATAAAATCAGATAAAATGTAAGAAGGTTTGTTACCATAAAACAACTATATCACCTTGTTCATGATGTACCTAAGTACCTCTAAAAATATTCCCAACCTGTTTTACAGTGCCAATAATTTATAATAAATTCGACAAAAAATTACCATAATCCATTCGCTATACAGCAAATAGTATAAAATCAGATAAAAATTAAGAAGTTTGTTACCATAAAACAACTATATCACCTTGTTCATGATGTACCTAAGTACCTCTAAAAATATTCCCAACCTGTTTTACAGTGCCAATAATTTATAATAAATTCGACAAATATTACCATAATCCATTCTCTATACAGCAAATAGTATAAAATCAGATAAAAATTAAGAAGGTTTGTTACCATAAATCAACTATATCACCTTGTTCATGATGTACCTAAGTACCTCTAAAAATATTCCCAACCTGTTTTACAGTGCCAATAATTTATAATAAATTCGACAAATATTACCATAATCCAGTCGCTATACAGCAAATAGTATAAAATCAGATAAAAATTAAGAAGGTTTGTTACCATAAAACAACTTTGTCACCTTGTTCATGATGTACCTAAGTACCTCTAAAAATATTCCCAACCTGTTTTACAGTGCCAATAATTTATAATAAATTCGACAAATATTACCATAATCCATTCGCTATACAGCAAATAGTATAAAATCAGATAAAAATTAAGAAGTTTGTTACCATAAAACAACTTTGTCACCTTGTTCATGATGTACCTAAGTACCTCTAAAAATATTCCCAAACTGTTTTACAGTGACAATAATTTATAATAAATTCGACAAATATTACCATAATCCATTCGCTATACAGCAAATAGTATAAAATCAGATAAAATTTATGGTTTGTTACCATAAAACAACTATATCACCTTGTTCATGGTGTACCTAAGTACCTCTAAAAATATTCCCAACCTGTTTTACAGTGCCAATAATTTATAATAAATTCGACAAATATTACCATAATCCATTCGCTATACAGCAAATAGTATAAAATCAGATAAAAATTAAGGTTTGTTACCATAAATCAACTATATCACCTTGTTCATGATGTACCTAAGTACCTCTAAAAATATTCCCAACCTGTTTTACAGTGCCAATAATTTATAATAAATTCGACAAATATTACCATAATCCATTCGCTATACAGCAAATAGTATAAAATCAGATAAAAATTAAGAAGGTTTGTTACCATAAAACAACTTTGTCACCTTGTTCATGATGTACCTAAGTACCTCTAAAAATATTCCCAACCTGTTTTACAGTGCCAATAATTTATAATAAATTCGACAAATATTACCATAATCCATTCGCTATACAGCAAATAGTATAAAATCAGATAAAAATTAAGAAGTTTGTTACCATAAAACAACTTTGTCACCTTGTTCATGATGCTGTATAGCGACTGGATTATGGTAATATTTGTCGAATTTATTATAAATTATTGGCACTGTAAAACAGGTTGGGAATATTTTTAGAGGTACTTAGGTACATCATGAACAAGGTGACAAAGTTGTTTTATGGTAACAAACCTTCTTACATTTTATCTGATTTTATACTATTTGCTGTATAGCGAATGAATTATGGTAATATTTGTCGAATTTATTATAAATTATTGGCACTGTAAAACAGGTTGGGAATATTTTTAGAGGTACTTAGGTACATCATGAACAAGGTGACAAAGTTGTTTTATGGTAACAAACTTCTTAATTTTTATCTGATTTTATACTATTTGCTGTATAGCGACTGGATTATGGTAATATTTGTCGAATTTATTATAAATTATTGGCACTGTAAAACAGGTTGGGAATATTTTTAGAGGTACTTAGGTACATCATGAACAAGGTGATATAGTTGTTTTATGGTAACAAACTTCTTAATTTTTATCTGATTTTATACTATTTGCTGTATAGCGAATGGATTATGGTAATATTTGTTGAATTTATTATAAATTATTGTCACTGTAAAACAGGTTGGGAATATTTTTAGAGGTACTTAGGTACATCATGAACAAGGTGACAAAGTTGTTTTATGGTAACAAACCTTAATTTTTATCTGATTTTATACTATTTGCTGTATAGCGAATGGATTATGGTAATATTTGTCGAATTTATTATAAATTATTGGCACTGTAAAACAGGTTGGGAATATTTTTAGAGGTACTTAGGTACATCATGAACAAGGTGACAAAGTTGTTTTATGGTAACAAACTTCTTAATTTTTATCTGATTTTATACTATTTGCTGTATAGCGACTGGATTATGGTAATATTTGTCGAATTTATTATAAATTATTGGCACTGTAAAACAGGTTGGGAATATTTTTAGAGGTACTTAGGTACATCATGAACAAGGTGATATAGTTGATTTATGGTAACAAACCTTCTTAATTTTTATCTGATTTTATACTATTTGCTGTATAGCGAATGGATTATGGTAATATTTGTCGAATTTATTATAAATTATTGGCACTGTAAAACAGGTTGGGAATATTTTTAGAGGTACTTAGGTACATCATGAACAAGGTGATATAGTTGTTTTATGGTAACAAACTTCTTAATTTTTATCTGATTTTATGCTATTTGCTGTATAGCGAATGGATTATGGTAATATTTGTCGAATTTATTATAAATTATTGGCACTGTAAAACAGGTTGGGAATATTTTTAGAGGTACTTAGGTACATCATGAACAAGGTGATATAGTTGATTTATGGTAACAAACCTTCTTAATTTTTATCTGATTTTATACTATTTGCTGTATAGCGAATGGATTATGGTAATTTTTTGTCGAATTTATTATAAATTATTGGCACTGTAAAACAGGTTGGGAATATTTTTAGAGGTACTTAGGTACATCATGAACAAGGTGATATAGTTGTTTTATGGTAACAAACCTTCTTACATTTTATCTGATTTTATACTATTTGCTGTATAGCGACTGGATTATGGTAATATTTGTCGAATTTATTATAAATTATTGGCACTGTAAAACAGGTTGGGAATATTTTTAGAGGTACTTAGGTACATCATGAACAAGGTGACAAAGTTGTTTTATGGTAACAAACTTCTTAATTTTTATCTGATTTTATACTATTTGCTGTATAGCGAATTGGATTATGGTAATATTTGTCGAATTTATTATAAATTATTGGCACTGTAAAACAGGTTGGGAATATTTTTAGAGGTACTTAGGTACATCATGAACAAGGTGATATAGTTGTTTTATGGTAACAAACCTTCTTACATTTATCTGATTTTATACTATTTGCTGTATAGCGAATGGATTATGGTAATATTTGTCGAATTTATTATAAATTATTGGCACTGTAAAACAGGTTGGGAATATTTTTAGAGGTACTTAGGTACATCATGAACAAGGTGATATAGTTGATTTATGGTAACAAACCTTCTTAATTTTTATCTGATTTTATACTATTTGCTGTATAGCGAATGGATTATGGTAATTTTTTGTCGAATTTATTATAAATTATTGGCACTGTAAAACAGGTTGGGAATATTTTTAGAGGTACTTAGGTACATCATGAACAAGGTGATATAGTTGTTTTATGGTAACAAACCTTCTTACATTTTATCTGATTTTATACTATTTGCTGTATAGCGAATGGATTATGGTAATATTTGTCGAATTTATTATAAATTATTGGCACTGTAAAACAGGTTGGGAATATTTTTAGAGGTACTTAGGTACATCATGAACAAGGTGACAAAGTTGTTTTATGGTAACAAACTTCTTAATTTTTATCTGATTTTATACTATTTGCTGTATAGCGACTGGATTATGGTAATATTTGTCGAATTTATTATAAATTATTGGCACTGTAAAACAGGTTGGGAATATTTTTAGAGGTACTTAGGTACATCATGAACAAGGTGATATAGTTGATTTATGGTAACAAACCTTCTTAATTTTTATCTGATTTTATACTATTTGCTGTATAGCGAATGGATTATGGTAATATTTGTCGAATTTATTATAAATTATTGGCACTGTAAAACAGGTTGGGAATATTTTTAGAGGTACTTAGGTACATCATGAACAAGGTGATATAGTTGTTTTATGGTAACAAACTTCTTAATTTTTATCTGATTTTATACTATTTGCTGTATAGCGAATGGATTATGGTAATATTTGTCGAATTTATTATAAATTATTGGCACTGTAAAACAGGTTGGGAATATTTTTAGAGGTACTTAGGTACATCATGAACAAGGTGATATAGTTGTTTTATGGTAACAAACCTTCTTACATTTTATCTGATTTTATACTATTTGCTGTATAGCGAATGGATTATGGTAATATTTGTCGAATTTATTATAAATTATTGGCACTGTAAAACAGGTTGGGAATATTTTTAGAGGTACTTAGGTACATCATGAACAAGGTGATATAGTTGATTTATGGTAACAAACCTTCTTAATTTTTATCTGATTTTATACTATTTGCTGTATAGCGAATGGATTATGGTAATTTTTTGTCGAATTTATTATAAATTATTGCACTGTAAAACAGGTTGGGAATATTTTTAGAGGTACTTAGGTACATCATGAACAAGGTGATATAGTTGTTTTATGGTAACAAACCTTCTTACATTTTATCTGATTTTATACTATTTGCTGTATAGCGACTGGATTATGGTAATATTTGTCGAATTTATTATAAATTATTGGCACTGTAAAACAGGTTGGGAATATTTTTAGAGGTACTTAGGTACATCATGAACAAGGTGACAAAGTTGTTTTATGGTAACAAACTTCTTAATTTTTATCTGATTTTATACTATTTGCTGTATAGCGAATGGATTATGGTAATATTTGTCGAATTTATTATAAATTATTGGCACTGTAAAACAGGTTGGGAATATTTTTAGAGGTACTTAGGTACATCATGAACAAGGTGATATAGTTGTTTTATGGTAACAAACCTTCTTACATTTTATCTGATTTTATACTATTTGCTGTATAGCGAATGGATTATGGTAATATTTGTCGAATTTATTATAAATTATTGGCACTGTAAAACAGGTTGGGAATATTTTTAGAGGTACTTAGGTACATCATGAACAAGGTGATATAGTTGATTTATGGTAACAAACCTTCTTAATTTTTATCTGATTTTATACTATTTGCTGTATAGCGAATGGATTATGGTAATTTTTTGTCGAATTTATTATAAATTATTGGCACTGTAAAACAGGTTGGGAATATTTTTAGAGGTACTTAGGTACATCATGAACAAGGTGATATAGTTGTTTTATGGTAACAAACCTTCTTACATTTTATCTGATTTTATACTATTTGCTGTATAGCGAATGGATTATGGTAATATTTGTCGAATTTATTATAAATTATTGGCACTGTAAAACAGGTTGGGAATATTTTTAGAGGTACTTAGGTACATCATGAACAAGGTGACAAAGTTGTTTTATGGTAACAAACTTCTTAATTTTTATCTGATTTTATACTATTTGCTGTATAGCGACTGGATTATGGTAATATTTGTCGAATTTATTATAAATTATTGGCACTGTAAAACAGGTTGGGAATATTTTTAGAGGTACTTAGGTACATCATGAACAAGGTGATATAGTTGATTTATGGTAACAAACCTTCTTAATTTTTATCTGATTTTATACTATTTGCTGTATAGCGAATGGATTATGGTAATATTTGTCGAATTTATTATAAATTATTGGCACTGTAAAACAGGTTGGGAATATTTTTAGAGGTACTTAGGTACATCATGAACAAGGTGATATAGTTGTTTTATGGTAACAAACTTCTTAATTTTTATCTGATTTTATACTATTTGCTGTATAGCGAATGGATTATGGTAATATTTGTCGAATTTATTATAAATTATTGGCACTGTAAAACAGGTTGGGAATATTTTTAGAGGTACTTAGGTACATCATGAACAAGGTGATATAGTTGTTTTATGGTAACAAACCTTCTTACATTTTATCTGATTTTATACTATTTGCTGTATAGCGAATGGATTATGGTAATATTTGTCGAATTTATTATAAATTATTGGCACTGTAAAACAGGTTGGGAATATTTTTAGAGGTACTTAGGTACATCATGAACAAGGTGATATAGTTGATTTATGGTAACAAACCTTCTTAATTTTTATCTGATTTTATACTATTTGCTGTATAGCGAATGGATTATGGTAATTTTTTGTCGAATTTATTATAAATTATTGGCACTGTAAAACAGGTTGGGAATATTTTTAGAGGTACTTAGGTACATCATGAACAAGGTGATATAGTTGTTTTATGGTAACAAACCTTCTTACATTTTATCTGATTTTATACTATTTGCTGTATAGCGAATGGATTATGGTAATATTTGTCGAATTTATTATAAATTATTGGCACTGTAAAACAGGTTGGGAATATTTTTAGAGGTACTTAGGTACATCATGAACAAGGTGACAAAGTTGTTTTATGGTAACAAACTTCTTAATTTTTATCTGATTTTATACTATTTGCTGTATAGCGACTGGATTATGGTAATATTTGTCGAATTTATTATAAATTATTGGCACTGTAAAACAGGTTGGGAATATTTTTAGAGGTACTTAGGTACATCATGAACAAGGTGATATAGTTGTTTTATGGTAACAAACTTCTTAATTTTTATCTGATTTTATACTATTTGCTGTATAGCGAATGGATTATGGTAATATTTGTCGAATTTATTATAAATTATTGGCACTGTAAAACAGGTTGGGAATATTTTTAGAGGTACTTAGGTACATCATGAACAAGGTGATATAGTTGTTTTATGGTAACAAACCTTCTTACATTTTATCTGATTTTATACTATTTGCTGTATAGCGAATGGATTATGGTAATATTTGTCGAATTTATTATAAATTATTGGCACTGTAAAACAGGTTGGGAATATTTTTAGAGGTACTTAGGTACATCATGAACAAGGTGATATAGTTGATTTATGGTAACAAACCTTCTTAATTTTTATCTGATTTTATACTATTTGCTGTATAGCGAATGGATTATGGTAATTTTTTGTCGAATTTATTATAAATTATTGGCACTGTAAAACAGGTTGGGAATATTTTTAGAGGTACTTAGGTACATCATGAACAAGGTGATATAGTTGTTTTATGGTAACAAACCTTCTTACATTTTATCTGATTTTATACTATTTGCTGTATAGCGAATGGATTATGGTAATATTTGTCGAATTTATTATAAATTATTGGCACTGTAAAACAGGTTGGGAATATTTTTAGAGGTACTTAGGTACATCATGAACAAGGTGACAAAGTTGTTTTATGGTAACAAACTTCTTAATTTTTATCTGATTTTATACTATTTGCTGTATAGCGACTGGATTATGGTAATATTTGTCGAATTTATTATAAATTATTGGCACTGTAAAACAGGTTGGGAATATTTTTAGAGGTACTTAGGTACATCATGAACAAGGTGATATAGTTGATTTATGGTAACAAACCTTCTTAATTTTTATCTGATTTTATACTATTTGCTGTATAGCGAATGGATTATGGTAATATTTGTCGAATTTATTATAAATTATTGGCACTGTAAAACAGGTTGGGAATATTTTTAGAGGTACTTAGGTACATCATGAACAAGGTGATATAGTTGATTTATGGTAACAAACCTTCTTAATTTTTATCTGATTTTATACTATTTGCTGTATAGCGAATGGATTATGGTAATATTTGTCGAATTTATTATAAATTATTGGCACTGTAAAACAGGTTGGGAATATTTTTAGAGGTACTTAGGTACATCATGAACAAGGTGATATAGTTGTTTTATGGTAACAAACTTCTTAATTTTTATCTGATTTTATACTATTTGCTGTATAGCGAATGGATTATGGTAATATTTGTCGAATTTATTATAAATTATTGGCACTGTAAAACAGGTTGGGAATATTTTTAGAGGTACTTAGGTACATCATGAACAAGGTGATATAGTTGTTTTATGGTAACAAACCTTCTTACATTTTATCTGATTTTATACTATTTGCTGTATAGCGAATGGATTATGGTAATATTTGTCGAATTTATTATAAATTATTGGCACTGTAAAACAGGTTGGGAATATTTTTAGAGGTACTTAGGTACATCATGAACAAGGTGATATAGTTGATTTATGGTAACAAACCTTCTTAATTTTTATCTGATTTTATACTATTTGCTGTATAGCGAATGGATTATGGTAATTTTTTGTCGAATTTATTATAAATTATTGGCACTGTAAAACAGGTTGGGAATATTTTTAGAGGTACTTAGGTACATCATGAACAAGGTGATATAGTTGTTTTATGGTAACAAACCTTCTTACATTTTATCTGATTTTATACTATTTGCTGTATAGCGAATGGATTATGGTAATATTTGTCGAATTTATTATAAATTATTGGCACTGTAAAACAGGTTGGGAATATTTTTAGAGGTACTTAGGTACATCATGAACAAGGTGACAAAGTTGTTTTATGGTAACAAACTTCTTAATTTTTATCTGATTTTATACTATTTGCTGTATAGCGACTGGATTATGGTAATATTTGTCGAATTTATTATAAATTATTGGCACTGTAAAACAGGTTGGGAATATTTTTAGAGGTACTTAGGTACATCATGAACAAGGTGATATAGTTGATTTATGGTAACAAACCTTCTTAATTTTTATCTGATTTTATACTATTTGCTGTATAGCGAATGGATTATGGTAATATTTGTCGAATTTATTATAAATTATTGGCACTGTAAAACAGGTTGGGAATATTTTTAGAGGTACTTAGGTACATCATGAACAAGGTGATATAGTTGTTTTATGGTAACAAACTTCTTAATTTTTATCTGATTTTATACTATTTGCTGTATAGCGAATGGATTATGGTAATATTTGTCGAATTTATTATAAATTATTGGCACTGTAAAACAGGTTGGGAATATTTTTAGAGGTACTTAGGTACATCATGAACAAGGTGATATAGTTGTTTTATGGTAACAAACCTTCTTAATTTTTATCTGATTTTATACTATTTGCTGTATAGCGAATGGATTATGGTAATATTTGTCGAATTTATTATAAATTATTGGCACTGTAAAACAGGTTGGGAATATTTTTAGAGGTACTTAGGTACATCATGAACAAGGTGATATAGTTGTTTTATGGTAACAAACCTTCTTAAATTTTATCTGATTTTATACTATTTGCTGTATAGCGAATGGATTATGGTAATATTTGTCGAATTTATTATAAATTATTGGCACTGTAAAACAGGTTGGGAATATTTTTAGAGGTACTTAGGTACATCATGAACAAGGTGATATAGTTGTTTTATGGTAACAAACCTTCTTAAATTTTATCTGATTTTATACTATTTGCTGTATAGCGAATGGATTATGGTAATATTTGTCGAATTTATTATAAATTATTGGCACTGTAAAACAGGTTGGGGATATTTTTAGAGGAACTTAGGTACATCATGAACAAGGTGACATAGTTGTTTTATGGTAACAAACTTCTTAATTTTTATCTGATTTTATACTATTTGCTGTATAGCGAATGGATGGTATTATTTGTCGAATTTATTATAAATTATTGTCACTGTAAAACAGGTTGGGAATATTTTTAGAGGTACTTAGGTACCTCATGAACAAGGTGATATAGTTGTTTTATGGTAACAAACCTTCTTAATTTTTATCTGATTTTATACTATTTGCTGTATAGCGAATGGATTATGGTAATATTTGTCGATTTTTGTGCGCTGCAGTGCCAGGGGCGCTGTCAATTTTCCTGGGTTCCATGGGTCCCCTGGAGGGGGTCTACGAAGTCAAAGTCCCGAATTTCTAAAAAAATAATTGTCCGATCGTAGTTAACATTGGAGGTCCAAAAATCAGAGCGGCGCGAGGGGGTCCCCGGAGCTCCAGGGGGTCCCTGGTTGGTCCCTCGGCCGAGGCCCCTCGGTCGGATGCGAGAAGGAGCGGCGTCGGCCCCTCGCCACCCGGTTCTCAGTCTCTATATCCCCAGGGGCGCTGGTATATCGCCAGGGGTCCCTGGAGGTGGTCCCCGGGTGAAGGGTCTGCCACTCTGGAGTCTGAGGCGGAGGCCCCTCGGTCGGATGCGAGTGGAGCTGCGAAGGCCCCACAAAAGCCAGACATTGTGATTCCAAGTCCCACTCAAGATATATGAGCTACAGACATCACTATACATCATATTCATTCAGTATATGAGCTACAGACATCACTATACATCATATTCATTCAGTATATGAGCTACAGACATCACTACTCTATACATCATATTCATTCAGTGTATGAGCTACAGACATCACTACTCTATACATCATATTCATTCAGTATATGAGCTACAGACATCACTATATACATCATATTCATTCAGTATATGAGCTACAGACATCACTACTCTATACATCATATTCATTCAGTATAAGAGCTACAGACATCACTACTATATACATCATATTCATTCAGTATATGAGCTACAGACATCAATACTCTAATGATCATATTCATTCAGTATATGAGCTACAGACATCACTACTCTATGCATCATATTCATTCAGTATATGAGCTACATACATCACTATACATCATATTCATTCAGTATATGAGCTACAGACATCACTATACATCATATTCATTCAGTATATGAGCTCAGTATATGAGCTACAGACATCACTACTCTATGCCATCATATTCATTCAGTATATGAGCTACAGACATCACTACTCTATGCATCATATTCATTCAGTATATGAGCTACATACATCACTATACATCATATTCATTCAGTATATGAGCTACAGACATCACTATACATCATATTCATTCAGTATATGAGCTCAGTATATGAGCTACAGACATCACTACTCTATGCCATCATATTCATTCAGTATATGAGCTACAGACATCACTACTCTATGCATCATATTCATTCAGTATATGAGCTACAGACATCACTACTCTATGCATCATATTCATTCAGTATATGAGCTACAGACATCACTACTCTATGCATCATATTCATTCAGTATATGAGCTACAGACATCACTACATCATATTCATTCAGTATATGAGCTACAGACATCACTACTCTATGCATCATATTCATTCAGTATATGAGCTACAGACATCACTACTCTATGCCATCATATTCATTCAGTATATGAGCTACAGACATCACTACTATATACATCATATTCATTCAGTATATGAGCTACAGACATCACTACTCTATGCATCATATTCATTCAGTATATGAGCTACAGACATCACTACATCATATTCATTCAGTATATGAGCTACAGACATCACTACTCTATACATCATATTCATTCAGTATATGAGCTACAGACATCACTACTCTATACATCATATTCATTCAGTATATGAGCTACAGACATCACTACTCTATACATCATATTCATTCAGTATATGAGCTACAGACATCACTACTCTATACATCATATTCATTCAGTGTATGAGCTACAGACATCACTATTCTATACATCATATTCATTCAGTATGAGCTACAGACATCACTACTATGCATCATATTCATTCAGTATATGAGCTACTGACATCACTACGTGGGGGGGGGGGGGGGGGGGGTCTAATTTAAAGCATCTGTTGATTGAATAGTATGTAGTTCCATATTTTATACACCCTTGGTCTCGAAAGTCTAGAAATTCTAATTTACCAGCTCGCCTTGAACGCACCATCCCCTTGTCAAACCGTAAACAGCCGTGTAGAAGCGCACCATATTTTGAAGTGAGGATAGCGCGATCAGCTTTTCCTGAAGTGGAGATAGCGTGACCGCAGTGTTTTTAGACGAATTAAGCGAATATTATACGCATATTCGCGTCGCTTTTTGGTGTGTGGGTCAGTGACGTGACGTCCCAAAAAATGTGTTTTTAAAAAAACTTTAAATTGCAGGCATAAAAGTTATTTACTTTTGTTCTACTCACTCTCAACCTTATGGAAATACATTTTGTTTTTAGATATTTTATTGGAATCAGACTTTATTGAGCAGTTTGTTGTACTTGTGCCTAAAATCGTCATATGGTGTGACATGAAAATAATTGTTCATAAAATGAAAATGGAGTACATCTTTCTTAAGTTACTCACTTTATCAAAGTCCTTTATCATAACTAACCAGTGATCCACTATAGTTTTTTGAAAATTAATTATATCTGTATATTTTTTTCATAATCGACACTCTGTGTGAGGCCCATGTTCATGATCTTACAACATATTTTAAATGTATTCTGTCAAAACTTTCTCTAAAATTACACAAATATTTGTGACTCTTCCTGATAATATTCTCTATGTAATCCATAAACATTTTTTTGGTTTAATCATTAATAAAGGTATGATTTCTCACTATTTGGAATGTCACACCAAATGATTTAGTGTCACACCGTATGATCATATCTTCATGTGTCAAAGCAAACTGTGTTTTAACCTACCTATTAGTGAGTACTGAACTTTACTGATTGATTAAACAATTACCCAGGATAACATGGCCTTAATATTTCTGAACAGGATATTATTGTTGGGCTTTAACATGGGATAAGAAAGAATTGTAGTAGTAGATGGATGATGAGGATGTGCACAGGAATGCTACGCACACCTAAGTCTTCTGCCGGCCCACGGCAGAAGGATCCTAAAGGGACAATAAGGCGCATAGCCACACTTGGAGCCAAGGCATTGAAGGCAACATTTTATTAACACCAATTAGTGGAAACAGAACTCAGCATTCAGGTAAATTGCTTTTTTCCGAAGTCTCCTGAACTTGAACACAGCATTTTTTTGTGTTGAACAAATGTAATTAGGAATCATGACATTACACCACATCTCCACTAGCTAAAGAGTGCTGGGTTGCGCAACTCCGAAAATAGCTGATCTACAAGCTCTCGCAGCACAACGTGTTGAGAGCTTGTAGATCAGCTATTTTCGCTAGTTTTGTCTCGGGTCCTACCTTAACACTGTCCACTGTCCAGTCCAGTGAGTGAAAGTACAAAAGTATTAGATCAGATTAGATTATACATTTAGACTGTATTGTACATCAGCCAGTCGTATTTGGTGAGGGTAGCAAACCGGCTGCCTTGTTGCGGTTCTGCTATGCCACAGACAACCTCCTGCTCTTCGTAGAAAATGCAGTCTCGCCCCTTTGGCTCCTCTCTCCTTGCTGGGTCATTGTTTAGTTTCTCCCTGTACTTTCTCGTTCTCTCAGCACTTGTCATTTTCCAGCTGACAAAAGAAAATGGAATGTATAGTTTAAGACAAAGAGAAAATATTGTTTAGATTGAAACAATATGTTAAGGTTTCTGTGAAGGGGTTTCTGCTCTGTCTGATGAATTTGAAGTATCACTGAATGAAGCTAAATTACATTTTATGTAAAAATGTTTAAAACAAATGTTTAAATGTACAAAAGAAACATGGAACTTTGTTATTTGTTGTTATATCTGTAGTTAAATACAGTATAAATCATATGGTGTGACAGTCAAGTCATATGGTGTGACAAGCAGACATGTCACACCATATGATTAAGTGTCACACCATATTACTGTTTTCTCCATTTAGGTTTACCTTGAGGCTACTATGTACACATTAGCATGCTAACAGCATGCTAGCTATAACAAAGCAGCCTAGATCTACATGGAAATATGACCAAAACTTCAAATAACTTAAGCTTTTTTTAAAGAAAAGGTGTCACACCAAAAGACATCCAGAATGGTGAGTTTGTCAACGTTTCAACAAGATGGCATTTCATGAAAATGTTAAAATCATAACTCACCTCAGACACCTGTCTTGCAGTTGTGCTGGGAGTGCTGAATAGCCTTACAGAAGAAGGACCTCTCTAGCCAATAGGTGTCCAAATAATTGCCTGTTTAATTTTTCCAAACTAGTGTCACACCAAATGATTTTGGGTTGGGGGACAAAATGTTTTTGATCAGAAATGACTGAAAACATTATGCTTTGACTTTGAAAAGATATAGGCTCAAAATAGACATTTTTTTTAGCCTAAATTCATTTTCAAATGATTTTTAGCAATTCTTTTTCTTAGTTTTATTCAAGTTCCCACTTTGAGAAACAAGGTCAGGACAGTCACACCATATGAGTTTTGCCATGTTTGGTTGAAGATTCTGAAGAAATGAGGAATGAAATGTTTTAATCTTGAGTAAGTTCACATAAAGCTTAAGGTCCTGCACAATATTCAGAAGGTTTTTGACAAATATATTTTTTATTTATACATGTTTGACACCGAGGACAGCAAAAACGTTACGTCACGTCACCCACCCGTGTATGGAAAAGGGCGAATGGCGAATTCTTCGCCTTTTTGGTTCGCTTATTCACGTCGCTTTCGCTAATTCGCCGGTGTGGACAGAGCTAGAGTTGATGGAATAAAGAAGACCTTCATAATGTCAAATATCCAGAGTAGGATAGGGAATATTTGAAGCACTGTATTATTGGCAAAGTATGTTCATTAACAAGGAATTTGACCATATTTTCAAGACAGAACAATTCACTATACTGGAATAATGAATCAATATCCCCCAAAATGCAATGAAATACATGAAACATAATGTTGCTTACTTGCTTTATTACAGTCACGTTTCACATTTACGGTATACTTTGTCATACAACTGTTGGTAAGTGACATGTCCAGTGGTGGAGGAAGTAACTCAAATGCTTTACTTAATACCTCAAGTAAAAGTACTGTAATCAAAATATGACTTGAGTAATAGTACAAAGGTATTGGCATCAAAATATGCCTAAGTGCCAGAAGTAATAACTTTTTGAATTTGAATGTGTCAAACCTAAAACAATAGCAGATCTAAGCTCACAACGCGTCACGATCAGGTGCGTTGTGAGCTTATGTATCTGCTATTTTTGAATAGGTGAAATATAATATAGCAAGCACGACTCCATTTCTCTTCTCTTCTCTGGACAGTTTTACCGGGTGCACGGTCGGGAACGTAACTTTAAACAAGAGAATACCAGCACTCACGGAATAGTCTTTTAAGGCACTTTTATTATTAATAAGTTGGCTCGGCACGCCACAGAGTAAACAACGGACGCGTTTCGGCGTATAGCCTTCTTCAGCGTTGTATCTAACAGACACCGGAAAGAGTCACATTTTATAGAGTCCGCAGTAAAGACACTTCCCGTGTCTGTGTAGAAGCTACTAACCTCAGACCAACAAATACCCAAGTGCAGTCATAAATCAAATCAAATTTCTTTTCATTATACATAGAGTTAGAGTATCAGAGTCAATCCATCGAATATCAATTACATTAATTATGCATAAAGAATCATCATAATTCCATTGAATATCATTCATTTATGAAAATCCCAGGAAGGTTACACTTAAAGAAACAAGTCTAAGTAATCTACAAACTACACTAAGGCCCATCTGGTCGAGTCCTTAAAAAGGAAAGGTAAGTTAACAGGACTTAGTTTGACAAGTATGTTTTCTAAAAAAGAAAAAATAATAACAAAAACTTAGTGTGCTGCTGCTGCT
Source organism: Nannobrachium achirus (assembly GCF_963921795.1). Classification (NCBI taxonomy): domain Eukaryota; kingdom Metazoa; phylum Chordata; class Actinopteri; order Myctophiformes; family Myctophidae; genus Nannobrachium; species Nannobrachium achirus. The sequence continues at coordinate 12,961,176 of NC_137811.1, read as the reverse complement.
GGAGGAAACAATTAAAACAAGCAAGAAGAATTCATTCTAAAAAGGTTGTAAACCTAAAAAAATCAAAATAAGCCTAAAGAACAAGTCAATAAAGCTTGTCTTATTATAGGGTCTCACATCTCAGAAGAGATTCAGTGTAATTCAAGTCCACCCCTCTCTTTAAGGGTTGTTATTCGCTCTACAAGACACTAGGAAAAAAGGCCTTTAAAGGTATACCAAACCAAAGCCTCGTCAGGATATAAATTAATGAAATAGCACATCCTAGTATATTTAGAAACCCCTCATATACGGTAGTCTACATCTCAAAAAACAATCAATGAATACAGGAAAATACATTTAGAGTCTATAATAGCCTATTGATGTCTTTTTTCCGCGATAAGGTTCTTTGTCAAATATTTCTTCAGCATATAGCCAATGTTTGAATATTGGAGAGTTCATTCCTAGTAATAGTGTCAAAGTCATCACCAGACAGGATCCAGGGGGTTTCGTTGAAGTCAACCCAAGTTACTTGAAACGGCCACAAAGGCTTGTTACGAGTAGGTTTTTTGTCAAACCGGAGATTCGAGTCAGTCTTCTTCCCAGGGTGTAGACGATGTTGTAGCGTCCACAGCGAGGCGTCCTCTATCAGGTGAGAAGCGTGATGTGAAGACCTCCGTGAGCTTGGTTCCTTCACGGTGGTCATACAAAGACGGTTATCTCTCTGGATCAGGCGTCGTCGCGTCTGTGGTTTTGTAGATCCCCTGGTCCGTCTTGGTGAAACTGCAGCGTGCCGTGCCGCGGGAGGTGCGTCGCTCGGGGCAAGAACATCTTTACATAGAGGAAGCAAGCACGACTCCATTTCTCTTCTCTTCTCTGGACAGTTTTACCGGGTGCACGGTCGGGAACGTAACTTTAAACAAGAGAATACCAGCACTCACGGAATAGTCTTTTAAGGCACTTTTATTATTAATAAGTTGGCTCGGCACGCCACAGAGTAAACAACGGACGCGTTTCGGCGTATAGCCTTCTTCAGCGTTGTATCTAACAGACACCGGAAAGAGTCACATTTTATAGAGTCCGCAGTAAAGACACTTCCCGTGTCTGTGTAGAAGCTACTAACCTCAGACCAACAAATACCCAAGTGCAGTCATAAATCAAATCAAATTTCTTTTCATTATACATAGAGTTAGAGTATCAGAGTCAATCCATCGAATATCAATTACATTAATTATGCATAAAGAATCATCATAATTCCATTGAATATCATTCATTTATGAAAATCCCAGGAAGGTTACACTTAAAGAAACAAGTCTAAGTAATCTACAAACTACACTAAGGCCCATCTGGTCGAGTCCTTAAAAAGGAAAGGTAAGTTAACAGGACTTAGTTTGACAAGTATGTTTTCTAAAAAAGAAAAAATAATAACAAAAACGTAGTGTGCTGCTGCTGCTGGAGGAAACAATTAAAACAAGCAAGAAGAATTCATTCTAAAAAGGTTGTAAACCTAAAAAAATCAAAATAAGCCTAAAGAACAAGTCAATAAAGCTTGTCTTATTATAGGGTCTCACATCTCAGAAGAGATTCAGTGTAATTCAAGTCCACCCCTCTCTTTAAGGGTTGTTATTCGCTCTACAAGACACTAGGAAAAAAGGCCTTTAAAGGTATACCAAACCAAAGCCTCGTCAGGATATAAATTAATGAAATAGCACATCCTAGTATATTTAGAAACCCCTCATATACGGTAGTCTACATCTCAAAAAACAATCAATGAATACAGGAAAATACATTTAGAGTCTATAATAGCCTATTGATGTCTTTTTTCCGCGATAAGGTTCTTTGTCAAATATTTCTTCAGCATATAGCCAATGTTTGAATATTGGAGAGTTCATTCCTAGTAATAGTGTCAAAGTCATCACCAGACAGGATCCAGGGGGTTTCGTTGAAGTCAACCCAAGTTACTTGAAACGGCCACAAAGGCTTGTTACGAGTAGGTTTTTTGTCAAACCGGAGATTCGAGTCAGTCTTCTTCCCAGGGTGTAGACGATGTTGTAGCGTCCACAGCGAGGCGTCCTCTATCAGGTGAGAAGCGTGATGTGAAGACCTCCGTGAGCTTGGTTCCTTCACGGTGGTCATACAAAGACGGTTATCTCTCTGGATCAGGCGTCGTCGCGTCTGTGGTTTTGTAGATCCCCTGGTCCGTCTTGGTGAAACTGCAGCGTGCCGTGCCGCGGGAGGTGCGTCGCTCGGGGCAAGAACATCTTTACATAGAGGAAGCAAGCACGACTCCATTTCTCTTCTCTTCTCTGGACAGTTTTACCGGGTGCACGGTCGGGAACGTAACTTTAAACAAGAGAATACCAGCACTCACGGAATAGTCTTTTAAGGCACTTTTATTATTAATAAGTTGGCTCGGCACGCCACAGAGTAAACAACGGACGCGTTTCGGCGTATAGCCTTCTTCAGCGTTGTATCTAACAGACACCGGAAAGAGTCACATTTTATAGAGTCCGCAGTAAAGACACTTCCCGTGTCTGTGTAGAAGCTACTAACCTCAGACCAACAAATACCCAAGTGCAGTCATAAATCAAATCAAATTTCTTTTCATTATACATAGAGTTAGAGTATCAGAGTCAATCCATCGAATATCAATTACATTAATTATGCATAAAGAATCATCATAATTCCATTGAATATCATTCATTTATGAAAATCCCAGGAAGGTTACACTTAAAGAAACAAGTCTAAGTAATCTACAAACTACACTAAGGCCCATCTGGTCGAGTCCTTAAAAAGGAAAGGTAAGTTAACAGGACTTAGTTTGACAAGTATGTTTTCTAAAAAAGAAAAAATAATAACAAAAACGTAGTGTGCTGCTGCTGCTGGAGGAAACAATTAAAACAAGCAAGAAGAATTCATTCTAAAAAGGTTGTAAACCTAAAAAAATCAAAATAAGCCTAAAGAACAAGTCAATAAAGCTTGTCTTATTATAGGGTCTCACATCTCAGAAGAGATTCAGTGTAATTCAAGTCCACCCCTCTCTTTAAGGGTTGTTATTCGCTCTACAAGACACTAGGAAAAAAGGCCTTTAAAGGTATACCAAACCAAAGCCTCGTCAGGATATAAATTAATGAAATAGCACATCCTAGTATATTTAGAAACCCCTCATATACGGTAGTCTACATCTCAAAAAACAATCAATGAATACAGGAAAATACATTTAGAGTCTATAATAGCCTATTGATGTCTTTTTTCCGCGATAAGGTTCTTTGTCAAATATTTCTTCAGCATATAGCCAATGTTTGAATATTGGAGAGTTCATTTTTTGAGATGTAGACTACCGTATATGAGGGGTTTCTAAATATACTAGGATGTGCTATTTCATTAATTTATATCCTGACGAGGCTTTGGTTTGGTATACCTTTAAAGGCCTTTTTTCCTAGTGTCTTGTAGAGCGAATAACAACCCTTAAAGAGAGGGGTGGACTTGAATTACACTGAATCTCTTCTGAGATGTGAGACCCTATAATAAGACAAGCTTTATTGACTTGTTCTTTAGGCTTATTTTGATTTTTTTAGGTTTACAACCTTTTTAGAATGAATTCTTCTTGCTTGTTTTAATTGTTTCCTCCAGCAGCAGCAGCACACTACGTTTTTGTTATTATTTTTTCTTTTTTAGAAAACATACTTGTCAAACTAAGTCCTGTTAACTTACCTTTCCTTTTTAAGGACTCGACCAGATGGGCCTTAGTGTAGTTTGTAGATTACTTAGACTTGTTTCTTTAAGTGTAACCTTCCTGGGATTTTCATAAATGAATGATATTCAATGGAATTATGATGATTCTTTATGCATAATTAATGTAATTGATATTCGATGGATTGACTCTGATACTCTAACTCTATGTATAATGAAAAGAAATTTGATTTGATTTATGACTGCACTTGGGTATTTGTTGGTCTGAGGTTAGTAGCTTCTACACAGACACGGGAAGTGTCTTTACTGCGGACTCTATAAAATGTGACTCTTTCCGGTGTCTGTTAGATACAACGCTGAAGAAGGCTATACGCCGAAACGCGTCCGTTGTTTACTCTGTGGCGTGCCGAGCCAACTTATTAATAATAAAAGTGCCTTAAAAGACTATTCCGTGAGTGCTGGTATTCTCTTGTTTAAAGTTACGTTCCCGACCGTGCACCCGGTAAAACTGTCCAGAGAAGAGAAGAGAAATGGAGTCGTGCTTGCTTCCTCTATGTAAAGATGTTCTTGCCCCGAGCGACGCACCTCCCGCGGCACGGCACGCTGCAGTTTCACCAAGACGGACCAGGGGATCTACAAAACCACAGACGCGACGACGCCTGATCCAGAGAGATAACCGTCTTTGTATGACCACCGTGAAGGAACCAAGCTCACGGAGGTCTTCACATCACGCTTCTCACCTGATAGAGGACGCCTCGCTGTGGACGCTACAACATCGTCTACACCCTGGGAAGAAGACTGACTCGAATCTCCGGTTTGACAAAAAACCTACTCGTAACAAGCCTTTGTGGCCGTTTCAAGTAACTTGGGTTGACTTCAACGAAACCCCCTGGATCCTGTCTGGTGATGACTTTGACACTATTACTAGGAATGAACTCTCCAATATTCAAACATTGGCTATATGCTGAAGAAATATTTGACAAAGAACCTTATCGCGGAAAAAAGACATCAATAGGCTATTATAGACTCTAAATGTATTTTCCTGTATTCATTGATTGTTTTTTGAGATGTAGACTACCGTATATGAGGGGTTTCTAAATATACTAGGATGTGCTATTTCATTAATTTATATCCTGACGAGGCTTTGGTTTGGTATACCTTTAAAGGCCTTTTTTCCTAGTGTCTTGTAGAGCGAATAACAACCCTTAAAGAGAGGGGTGGACTTGAATTACACTGAATCTCTTCTGAGATGTGAGACCCTATAATAAGACAAGCTTTATTGACTTGTTCTTTAGGCTTATTTTGATTTTTTTAGGTTTACAACCTTTTTAGAATGAATTCTTCTTGCTTGTTTTAATTGTTTCCTCCAGCAGCAGCAGCACACTACGTTTTTGTTATTATTTTTTCTTTTTTAGAAAACATACTTGTCAAACTAAGTCCTGTTAACTTACCTTTCCTTTTTAAGGACTCGACCAGATGGGCCTTAGTGTAGTTTGTAGATTACTTAGACTTGTTTCTTTAAGTGTAACCTTCCTGGGATTTTCATAAATGAATGATATTCAATGGAATTATGATGATTCTTTATGCATAATTAATGTAATTGATATTCGATGGATTGACTCTGATACTCTAACTCTATGTATAATGAAAAGAAATTTGATTTGATTTATGACTGCACTTGGGTATTTGTTGGTCTGAGGTTAGTAGCTTCTACACAGACACGGGAAGTGTCTTTACTGCGGACTCTATAAAATGTGACTCTTTCCGGTGTCTGTTAGATACAACGCTGAAGAAGGCTATACGCCGAAACGCGTCCGTTGTTTACTCTGTGGCGTGCCGAGCCAACTTATTAATAATAAAAGTGCCTTAAAAGACTATTCCGTGAGTGCTGGTATTCTCTTGTTTGAAATATAATATAGGGCAAGATTGCAATTGGTAGTCCTGATCGAAATCTATAACTACACCTTTCAAATTATTTGAGTGGAATCAAGTAAAATATTTGCTTCTGAGATGTAGTGGGGTAGTCGGGTAGAAGCATGAAGTATTGAAAAATGAAAATACCGGTAGTAAAGTAAAAGAACTAAAGTTTGTGTCACTTTCCACCACTGCATGTGACAGTAGTAGGCTATAAACTGTGCAGGACCTGCATGTGTTTGAAGTGTAAGACAATGACTCTATTCATCTGTCTGTTCATCCTGCTCTTCTCTTCTGGGTAGAGGTCTGACCTTCATACTGATGGACTTCAGGGAATAGCTGGAACCTTTCCAAGCATTCCATGTAACACCATATGATCTACACCCAGCATAATCTCCCCACAGATAAAGTCCATTGGGATTTGAATCATAACAGTGTCTGTACCAGTACCCACCCATATATTCACTAGCACAATGTGATGAACCGCTATCTTGGTCTCGGTCTAGAGTGGAGAATTTCTGTCCATTGTGATTGCTCAGTGAGTCACCTGGATGGAAAGAGTTAAAAGGGGAAGGTATAAGTGCAATACAACACTGACCACGTCGTCGTCATCATCATCATCATCATCATCATCATCACAAATCAGTAGTTTTAAGATCCAAAAAAGGAAGAAAATAAATACTGTATATAAGCATATACAGTAATAAACATAAACATGTTTATTAAACCACCAGTTAATCTCTCAATACATTTTTAGATTCATGTGAGTGGAGTTTTGCTACTGTTTTATATTGATGGGTGAGTGGGTGGAATGCTGCATTAAGGAAAGTTTATAATTTGCACTTATTTAAATAATTTTGAGTGGCAGATCTACAATTTGCAGCCCTACATTATTTACATATCAGATGAGAGAAGCAGAGCAATTAGCCTACAGTGTTATATCCAAAACATAGCACAGCACAGCAGTGTTCATTTAAGTGTTCTTTTTTGCCATTTAATTATTTGATTTAACTCCCTTTCTTCTTCTCCCTTTGAGAAAAACAAACCCAAATAATAAACAATGGAGCTTACGCTAAAATAATTTCACCCACATCTTCGTATCTGTAAACCAGTGATGAGACAATAAAGTTGATTCTGATTTATAAAAATACAGTACAGTACCTGCTCCTCCATCCGTGAAACGACCAGCATGCAGCATGTATCCATGTTCCTCTGATTCGATGTCGAAGGAACTGTACTGAGCATAGGCAGTGTTCCCACTGAAGTCCTCCATGTCCACTCTCAGCTGACTCCTTTTGTAGGTCAGATAAAACAGGTTCTCCTTTTTTTAAGTAAAAGTAGCAACACCACAATGAAGAAATACTGTTACAAGTAAACGTCTTAAAGAGGTGGTGCCATGATTTCCCCCCCTTTAAAACATGATTATCAGGTATTATGATTAAAGATTTTTTCCAAAAAAAAGTGTACAGAAAAAGTTAAAATTGTGTTTTTATGTGGCCACACCCACCAGTTCATTGGTATGCGTGGTTGTCATGGTGGGTGGTGATCCAGCTGAAGTTAGACACACCCACGTATGTTGGGTGAATGGTAATTAGGGGAGGGGTTAATTCTGTGATATAATAAGTATGTGTGTTTTTGGACCGGCATGTTTGACCCCACAAGGTGGCAGCCTACTGCTAAAACCCAAATAGAAAGGCAATACATAATTGCTCATAACAACCACACCAGGGGGTCTAATGAAGTACTGTCAACCTCCTAGACACATGAAAACCAGAAAAAGTACAAAACTATGGCACCGCCTCTTTAAGAAATATTCAGTCCTATATAAATAAATAAATAGTAAATTACCAACGTAAAATAATAATTTAAAGCTGTAAAATTATGTCACAATGTTTCAAAAAATAGCTGATCTGCATACCCAGTGAATAGACCGTTTGTCAGCCTTCTGATTGGTCCCTGAGACTCCCTGACTGGCCAACCAGAAAAAAACATTCACTTTTTGCTATCGGGGGTGGAGTTTGTGCAGTGGAGAATGTTGCTTCAGGCTTTCAAAAACTGTCCGCAGTGCGCGACACGGAGATCGGCCGGTACGGTGATAGTGACGGCAAGCGTCAATCGATCTCGCTCATCATAACGAATAAGCTTCAACAAACTAGTTCACATGTACCTTATCAATGGTCTAAGAGTCACGATTGGGTACATATAATTTAAATGGGCAGAATTACGAAAAGCCAGCCTATTATGTGAGGAGAAACATTCTCTCTGTCCTCTTCCTAGTACCCAAGATGCAATGCGCTTCTCTTTCTATCTCTGATCCAGAGGATTAAACTAATTAAAACATTTATTTTTCGGGGGAAAACTACTGTTTTGCTATGTAATTACTGTACCTTTTTCTTCCCTTTTTATTAATATCACGTAGATGTGTTTTTTGTGGTACTTTATATAGCTGTAATGAGGCTATGAAGGGGAAAAAAATCCCATCCACTTCCACTATAAAAGAATCTGCAAAGAGGATTCTGTCCCACTGGGATTAAACACATTAAAACATATATTTTCGGGTAAACCCCCTGTTTTGCAATGTAACTACTGTACCTTTGTCTTCCCTTTTTATTAATATCACCTAGGTGTTTTTCCTTTGGTACTTTATATAGCTGTAATGAGGCTATGAAGGGGAAAAAAATCCCATCCACTTCCACTATAAAAACAATCTGCCCAGGGTTAATGTCCCATCATAGTAACAGGGCAGAATGGGGCGGGATTTACAAAAGGGTTTATTGCATGACAACCAATTGTTAATTATTTAACTCATAAGTAAAGTTTTCAAATAATTGAAGTGTAGAAGTTTAAAGTATCGAAAAATGGAAATACACAAGTAAGACATGTAGGCCTAGCAGTTTTACATTTTAGACATTAACCATTTATTTTTGTATTGTGTCTATCAACCATTTAATGTCTAATAGTTCATATGGTTACATCTCTGCTCCTGATGACAGCACACATTTACTTTAACTGTAGAACCCTCTCACCTAGCCAGTATTCTCCATCAGCATTACCAAAGCCCCTCTTGTAATGCTCCCAGGGTCTGGTGAACAACACGGTGCCATCCATCCGTCTTTGAAAAACCTTAAAACACAGAGTGGGGAAGAGAAAAGCAGAAGGAGAGGCAGAAAGAGGGAAATCCAGGGAGGTTATAATTTAATTTGTGATTCAATCATTTGAATGACAAAAGCCTACATACAATAACACTGACTTGATGTTGTTATTGAACAATTTTATACACATATGCTTATCTCACATACTAGAAACATAAAAGAGTGTACTGAATCATACATTGACACTTATCAGCATGAGTTTTAAGCTTGGTAGCCCCAGATCATGCAGACGTCAAAATAAAAGATGTGAGCAAGGCCCAAACTCATCTAAAAAGCAAGCATCCTGTAGTACACATACAGTATGTCAAACTCAAGGCCCGGGGGCCAAATCAGGCCCTCAAATGAATTATCTTTGGCCTTCGGGAAGATATTTAATTACAACTAGAACTGGCCCTCTGGTATATTGCATGCACCACCATAAACTACAAGTCCCACAATGCACTGCGAGTGCATTGGTGCATATCGAGGGCCCACGAGCGCAAGGAAGCTTATCTCCTGTGGCTGTGGCCAACTTTCAGCCACCCCTCTCCCCAAAAGCAGGGGTTTTCAAGCCAGGTGGGAGGCAGAGTAGCATACATGTTCACGGATGTACAAGGGAAAACCTGCGTGTCTTCTGTGTGGATTGGATTTACTTTCTCATCTATATGAAATCAGTGATTGGTGAGGATCATAGAGCAGCAAACTGAGCTTTAATAATGCATTTTCCATTTTTAATGCATGCAGTTTCATGTTTGCATTTATTAAAGGACATATTAGATTGTTGAAGGATGCTGTTTGCCAGTTGAAAAACATTTGACTTGAAATTACTGACAGAACCATAAGAGAATATTGCAACTGATTTTATGATTTTATGTTTTACTTAATTCATTTGATAATTAATGTCAATTAAGTGCAATAATATAGGCTGTGTTAGGTCCAGGTTCAATATGTGCAATCATTCAATACGTTTTAAATATTGAGCCAGTCTGGCTCTCAACTTGTACCATTTTTGAAATTTTGGCCCCCTGTGTATTTGAGTTTGACATCACTGCTGTAGTAGGACATTGAACTATTCTTACGGTCCATTTTCCACCATCAGTGTCCATGTCACAGTAGACCTGGACAGCAGTATCATCATCAACAGGATAGATGGTGTAGACTCCACTGGGAGCTCTGTTGTCCAGATCGTAGACATCAGCACAGTCCACTGGCAGGGAACTCACAACCACCGGGGTCAGGAGACACAGGACCAACATTACTTCATATGGCTGCCATCCAAAATGAGAGAGAGAGAGAGAGAGAGAGAGAGAGAGAGAGAGAGAGAGAGAGAGAGAGAGAGAGAGAGAGACACAGAGAGACAGACAGACAGACAGACAGACAGACAGACAGACAGACAGACAGACAGACAGACATCTATTTTTTTAGTTGACAATTCTTACATACTTTTTAAATGAATATTGTGTGAAATTATATGAAATTCAGTTAAATTAGTCTGTATTAAGAAATATCAAATGTCTAGTCCAGACATGTGATGACACGAGGGCAGATTTCACATGGCCCACAGCTTCTTGCTGTCAGGCAGAAACCTCTTATCTTCATGTTTTCTTTTCTTTTTTTTCGTAAACTTGATCATACTACTGTACAGCGTCACGCAAATGCATCAAATGTAGCAGAGCTGCAAAAGGTCGTAGATCTGCTATTTTAGCTGTTTTTTGAAATTTAGTCCTGAAAAGTAACAGTTTTGGATAAATGAGGTTTAGATACGATTTATTTTTAGGATAAATATAATAGTAATGTAGTGCACGCATGTGGAAAAATGCTGTGGGAAAAAAAACACTGTTCGCTACACTGCCAACAAAATAATATTGCACTGTGCTGTAGTTAAATTAAAATATGCATCTCTATGTGACTTTGTTATGGCCCAAAGGTACCGTATGACAGGAGATGCGCTCAGTCCTAAGCTATTTTCATATAATCAAATATGTCCCCTTTGAAAAAGGTTTGGACACCCCTAGTCAAACATACTGTAACTGTACAGTACATATAGTGGTGGACAAAGTACTCAACCCCAGTACTTGAGTCAGTCAAAGGTACAATATTTGTCTTTGAAATGCAGTAGAGTGAAAGTATCCAAAAACGTAGTGGAGTGAAATGATCCCAAAATACAAATACTTAAGTAAAGTAGGCTACACATAATGAAAAGTATTGACTTGGGTACATGTACTTCATTATTGTCCACCACTGAACATACAATACAAATATCCCTGTTCTCTTCAGGTCAGTGAAATACTTACCATCGTGGGTCAGAGAGGCCAGACAGCTGGTGGACAGTCCTTGGTGAGGGTTCTTTATATACAGGAGGTTACATCATCCAAACACCTTCAATGCCAACGTGTTTGTATCCCTGACTGACTGGAAAAAATGTGTCCATGCCAAATGCTGCTGGGAAATAAAACATGTGGGAACTTTGCACCTGTGCACCAGGAGCGAGGTTATCGAAGGGGATAGTTCACCCACAAAATGACTTGAATGATTGAATTATTTCATTGATAGACTAAAATAAGGACATTTTTTGGCATTTTGTAAACGCACAATACAGTTAAGCTCGGTCATCATTTTGTCGTAAAGCCACATCTTTATTCTTTAGCTAACTATAATAAACCTGCAGTATCTTGCATGGTTCTCCCTGCTGTGCAATGTGTGAATGTAAAATGCACTGGGGTAAAGGTGCTACAGACATGTTTTAACAGCATATTCTCATATATGTCTTTGTATGTTTGTTGTACCATTATTTGAATGTTTGGACCACAATGGAAACACGCCTGTCTTATATGCACTGCTATACTTGACAATCAATCATTCAATCACGTGCAGACCAATTCCATGTTAAAAAATGTCTTGACCACCAGAGATCAAGTAACTATTGTTGAACGCATGCACGCACGCACTCACGCACGCACGCACGCACGCACGCACGCCCGCGCGGGACTCCCTCCCTCTTACCCCTTTCCAGGGTGTTTTGCCCAGGGATCGCCCCTAATATGCCTAAACCTATACCTTAACACCCTAACCTTAACCTCACAAAAACTATGCCCAAACTTGACCTCAAAACCAGGGCCATCCGAGGCGAAACACACTAAAAAGAGAGAGCCCTATTATGTATCCACGATTCCATGCCGGAGAAGTTTCTGTTCTTTTCCGTATTCTTCTTTTTCAAGGTGCGAGGCCTCTGAAAGGAAAACATCTAAGGGCATGTTATTTACATTACATCGATCGAGATTAATGTCCACAAATAGTCCTAGACCGTTACCACAGTCTCCAACACTTTACAGGGTCACATAAAAACACACAAAAGAAAACATAAAAAAGAACAATTGCCGTCAGGTTCCTCTGTTCCATCTGTTCCATTGACTGGAACTTCTCTGTCATCGTCATCCATTGCTGATGGTGGTCGTCATGGCTGCCAGTTCCCACCTGATGTCGCGCGGGAGCCCGGACTGCTCCAGACCGTACAGAATAGCTGCTAGCTTGCATAGCGTCTTCAGACTGGGATTTAGGTCTAAAATGTACAGGTCATCAGATATGTCCTCCTCAAAGAGCACAAAGTGATCCTCCACCATGCAACAGCACATGGTGAACATCCCCAAACCCGTGGTCTCAATCTTCTTCCAGGAGAAAGTCTCCGGATTGATTTTCCAACAGTCATTGAAGCTCTGGTCGAAGGTGATTCCGCCACATATGTACAGCTCCCCATTGTAGGCGAAGGCGGAATGACACCTGCGTCCTTCAGGGAGAAGCTGTGCAGAAGGTGCACTCAGCCAGCGGCTGGTCTCCGTGTCCAACACGCCGATGCTGTTGTAGTGGTTCCTCTGGTCGTCCCCGACCAGGCCCCCGAACACGTAGATCTTTGTCCCGATGAGGGTGGCGGAGTGATACAACGAAGCAGGTGGTGGAGTGCCTCGGGTGGTCATCAAAGACCAGACCATCGTGGTGGTGTCCAACTTATGGATGTCATTAGTGTATCCAGTCAGATGGTTGAACCCACCATAGATATACATGACCTTCCCCGAGAGGCAGGCCGAGTGGCCCAACCTCTCCTTTGGAATGGTCCCGGAAACCTCGGGCTTGGACCATCCGTGCGTGTTGACGTCGAACGCGTAAAGCACGCCGCAGTAATCCCCCTTGATGGTGCTCCGGTTGCCGGCGTCCTCCTCCTTCTCGATGTTCACGATCCCCCCCCAGATGTAGACGACGCCGTCTATCAGCACGGCTGTGTGGCAACAGCGCGTGGAGGGAACATTGAGCGGAGGGTCTCCTCCGGTGGTCGCCGACGGGGGCAACTTCGTCCAGAGCAAAGACACTGTGTTGAAGACGTACACGTCCATCTGGTCCCAATTGTACTCGTAGGTCTCCTCGCAGAACCCGCCGAAGGAGAACACCCGGTGCCCCACGGACACGGACGCATGGAAGTATCGCTTCGGTGTTCCTCGCAGGCGGACCACCCAATGAAACATTCAGCGCAGCGACCGCCGTGGATCAAAGTGGATCAGTCGACCCTCGCTCTGTGAAAAGATCTTTCCAGATACCTTCCCGACTGTTGTGGGGAGAAAACCACACTCAAATGGAGTGCCTGTAAAACTTTATATTCTACCTTCCTCCTGCTACCGGACAGGTTTGAAGAATGGAGCGGTATTTGACGCTCTACCTTTTTATAATTATGCACATTGTGACGTCACAATATTCTTGGTATTTGACCGGCACAAAGCACTTGAAGGACAGCCTAATGTCAGTGCTATGATGGCAGTATGGTGACGTCATGCATTTCCATATTTGGGCCCGAGCTCACTTGCCCTTTGACTGGTAAAGCCTCATTTATAGGCCAGAACACAATACTGTATTTCGAGGGCTTGGAGCGCAAAGGGCCTAAGTGACATTTTCGTTTTTTTTCACAGGACAGCTTTCCATTGATTGTAATTATTTAATAAAAAGAAATATGTTTAATCAATCTATACTTTAATACAGATTAGGCTTCAATGAATGTATTTTAAATTATTCTTTTTTAATGTTGTTTGTAGTTTAATTATTATACAATCAATGAAAAACTATCCTGTGAAAAAAATGAAAATGTCACTTAGGCCCTTTGCGCTCCAAGCCCTCGATTTGTAAACAAACAGGTGAAGGTCGCATTTACCCTGAAAAACCTTGTCGCTTGAGTGACCTTCCTTCCTTCCTTCCTTCCTTCCTTCCTTCCTTCCTTCCTTCCTTCCGTAACCTCTGTGATGTCAGTGTGATTTCAGCGAGTTGTGACATCACTTCCTGTACGGGGTGGCTACACAAGACTAAGAAAGACAAAAAAAAAGAGAAGGATACACAAGACTAAGAAAGACAAAAAAAGAGAAGAATAAAAAAGAAAAAAAGGAGGAGGAGGATAAAGATACCAAAAGGAGAGAGAAGAAAGGGTGGATGAGGTACAATGTGTAGTCGGCAGTCTCAGAAAAGAAAATGTAACAAGGAGGTGGCAACGGGGCGGCCAGATAAAGTTATTAGGCCTGCATCCGACTTTAAGTCGACGCACAGGATTCCAGAAGTGTAGCGCTTATTCGCTCTTGTATCAAACCGGTACTCGAAACGTTCTTAGAATTTAACATATTTTCTAAAGTAAATATGGGGGCGGCTGTGTTAAGAATGTTTCGTTGTCAAGCTCACCGTTGGGCTTTTGGACCTATAAATGGAGAAATGGAGCAAACCTGTTTGGCCTAAACATGGAGATGTGGAGAACACTATATATGGAGATAGTCCAGTCCATCATGTCATATGGGACTACCGTCATAGACAGTAGCCATTGTTAGGCCGGAATCAATGGCTTTCTGTCTGACTGTCTGTACGCGAGTTTAGAAACTCTAGGCTTGCTAAGGGAAGGAGCGCTCGTTTTCAGTTATTGTCCACGACATTGCAAGCGGCGCGAAGGCCAGCGGACCTTGGTCCTGCTCTTCGCGCCCGAGCGCCGCAGGCGCGAGTGCCCGCGAAGAGCGGGCCAGGGCCGCGCGGCCGGCGGAGCGCCGCGCGAGTTACGAAGCCGTGGTGAATGCAATCGTTCTATTTATGCCCAGGCCGTAAGGCCTGGGCAAGCGCACGATAAACGCAATGATAATTGGGTTTTGGTGCACCTCGCGCGGTCCAAGTGACTACAACGGAGCGCTCCCAACCTCCGGTTCAGCCAATCACAAGCTTCAAAAATGAGTGCGGGGCGTGGTTTCCCTTAGCAAGCCTAGAGTTTCTAAACTCGCTGTCTGTACAGTTAGTGATGTCACATGACATACTTTTTATGCCCATATATGAGTCATTCTGTACCACATCTCCATGTTTAGGCAAACCCACACCCTAGGTGGGGTTGGCGATAGGGCCTTTCTGTGTGGAGTTTGCATGTTCTCCCCGTGTCTCCTAGGGTTGATACCCTCACAAAACATGAACAAACTCCCCCCAGAATGACAACAACTAGAATCGTCAGAGAAACGCTGTGGTTGGCCAGATGGTCAAGAATTGACGCGACCTCGCCCTTTAGGGCGAGGTCGCATGTCACCCTGAGGTCGCATTCCACCCTCAGGTGTCTTACTAGTTTAGTACACTCGCACTTGTTGATGGTGACGTCACCAAGAATGCTGGTCCCTCATTCCCACATACAGAAACACCGAACGCAGTACTTGCGCAAGTAATAAACTCTCCTGAACATTAGCTATGGTATGTCTAGTTTGTCAACCAGTGGATATTTATAACAAAATAATATATATCTGATAGTCAATAACAATATCTCAAGTGTCCTGTTCTGTTCTTCCAGGAAAAAAAAAGTTAATGATTAATTCTGCTGCAATGCTTCACTGCTGGCGTTATCTACCCGGGTGGTTGAGGTGATACAGTATGTACTTGGTTGCATATCGTGTCTTATACTGTAGGCTGGCTATTTTGTTGCAAGACGTACTGGTAGGGAAATTGAGCCTATATCACCATTAGCAAGCTTGGACGATGGTGTTGTTATGTAATTACTGTTTGAGTTTTTGATTGTTCAAGCACTTTGTAACTTTGTTTAGAAAAGTGCTATAGAAATAAAGCTTTATTATTATTATTATTATTATTAACTGTTTCAGTCCACACAGTCATGGATGTTCAGGGAGAGTAGGGGAGGAGTCAGTACGCAACCCTGTCGTTCGGGGACCACCAGGGATCCAAATGGACATGTATACGGGTCTGTGACTCTGAGAGTGTACACATAGACTTTCTATCATAGGGCTTGAGTGATTAAATGAGCACTGACGGTTTTACTGTGTAGTTTTTGGTTCCAGTATAGTTTTCTCAAACGTTTTAATTTCAAAGACCCCAACTAGGACATGGACACCCATTTCATCGAGTTTATTTTTTATTATAATAATTATCTATTTACTGTAGCAATGTGCATTACATTCACCATTCACTCACTGATGGCAGAGGAAACCATGCAAGTCAACCTGCTCACCGGGATAAATTATTTATTATTTTGAGTATGTGTTGGTATGTAGGCCTACCACTTGTTACTATTATGCTGTACATCTGCATTAGGCTACTATTCAAGCAGACTGTCACAACCACATCTTTTAACTAGAAAATATTGTTCATTCGAAACACTTGTGGGCTCGCTTCAAGCCAGAAAACAATGGCTATAAATGTACAAAATGTCAAGATCGCAGGCAGTGCTCTCTTTGACGTTACTGACGTCAAAGATTGGTCCATTTTGTTCCAAAAATGTGTTGTGCAAAAGTTGACCCGCTGGTGGCGCTATAATACAGGCCAATGTAAGAAGGGTGGTATCTGCTCCTTGACCTATTGGGAATGTGCTTGCAAGATTTCACGCACATTGCAGGCTGTGTTCATGATTTGAGGTGTTTTTGGCTTTGGCCACTTTATCGCTGCTTGCAGCTATATTTTTATTTTTTTTATTTTTTTGTGTGTGCACTTCATAGGCATATTACATAAAGGTCCTTAGATTGTGTGTAGAATGTTTCATGCAAATTGCTAAAAAAATCCTAACGGGTTTAAGCGTTTCAGAAATGCTCAAAATGATATAGCGCCCCCCTTTGGCCAATTGGGGTAAGATTGGTTTTAGTGATATTTGGACTAACACTCTACATCTTTGCCAAATGCCATGAACTGTTACTTTGCATGTATGATTTAGAGGCAGAAGAATAATTTGCATAAAACCGCAATATTCATTGAATTATTTTAAAAAGCATGTTTCAATTTTAAAGAAATCCGATCTGACAGATCTTTAGATATTGGTCCAAAGTTCACGTAAAAAAAGTTTGGTGCACGTGACGCAAAAATTCCAGAATAAAAGCGGGTTTACGCGTTTTACAAACTGCTCACAATGGCGGAAAATCGAAGGGCGGAGCTTACTTAACAACGACACAGATGTCTTCCACTTGAGTCAAAGCATGCGTGTAACAAGTTGCATGTCTTCAAACGAAACGAGTCATGACTTATGCCCGTTGGAATAAGATTGGTTTCAGTGATATTTTGACTAACCCTCTACATCTTTGCCAAATGCCATGAACGTGTGACATTGTATGTATGATTAGAGGCAAAAGAATTATTGGCATAAAAGTGCAATATTGAGTGAATTATTATTAAATAATGTTTCACTTTAAAAAAAATCTGGTTGATCAATCTGACCGTATTGGTCCAAAGTTCATGTGAAAAAAGTTTCATGCGCGTTACGCAAAAATCCCAGGAGGAGATTTTTACTGTTTTTCATATAATTCCAAATTGTGGGAGACCTAAAGGTCAGAGGTCAAAAGTCAGAGGGTAAAAGTTGTTCGGCATGAGGAGACGCATACGTGTATACAGGTTTCATGGCTGTAACTCAAACACAGCATGAGCTATACCTGTTCAAAGTTTGCACTTTCGAAGGCTTCCTACAGCGCCACCATTTGGCCGATTGCTGTAAAAAGTAATAGCACACGTCGCCACAGTAAGCTGAACACATTGATGTTTTTATTTTCATTTTCTCACTAAGTATGTAGGAGTAGAAAGGAACTGAAGTTTTTTGATACTTGATATGTATAGTATAGAAATAAATATTGACAATATCTAAAGTGTGCTCGCCTTATAGGCGAGCCCACAACTAAATGGTTGGTCCTTACCTTGACATATTTTGTTTCAAGAGGGACCCCCCTCTTATGTGACCCTCAACAGAGGATTTGAGAATCGCAGGCCTATTATTAGTGCCACAACCAATAATAATTTGAGATTTTCAAGAAGGCCCTGATCCACAATAGGTGGGCACCTATCACTGCCTTTAGCTAACCAGCCAAAGTTGTGGTTGCATGCTTGGCGTCGTGTAAACGTTCTCCACTTCTCATGTCAAGGTTTGTGATAGATCCAATACATCATCTCTAGTGGAGATGATCTCCCCAGAGTCCCCACAAAGTACCTTCACGCCACAATGTGCTTTATAGGCAACATCCTCCCTCTTACAGTAAGAGCAGCACACTACTATTGTTCTTCTTGTGACCACTAGGGGCACTAAGTCACTATATTTGGTTCACTAAAATATGACTCGAATATCCTGCCCTACAAAGCCAAAGGGCAGTAACTTTTTGGACACACCGACTTATGTGTGTATCCCAAAGGGCAAATTAGCCTTCATGATATTGGGGGATAAACAAGTACCTCAAGTACAGATATACAATCAGTGTAATATCACTTATATGCCTACTCATCTCATTTCACTCAATCGCATTTGACAATTCTTTTCAGTCACGTTTTTGTTTGTAGTTACTGCACTCTTTGTAGTGCAGTATACACTAGATCAGTGGATGCATTAATGGTCTTTTTTCTTTTCTTTCTTCTTTGAAGAAAGTAAAAAATTATCCTTAAATTGTGACTTCACTGTCAAATTTCAAAGGACACACCAAGGTTATTATAGTAAACGAAAACTAACTAAAAAACGAAAACTAGAATGGAAAAACATTTTAGTTAACTGAAATAAAAATAAAAACTACGCTTTTTTAATAAAAACGAAAACTAACTGAAACGGTATTGTCTGTTTACAAAACTAACTAAAATAAACTAAAATTATAGAGAAAATCTCCTTAGTTTTCGTCTTTAGTCTTTTGTGGAAATACAAAATAAAAAACACCAGTTGGTGAGGTCAAAGAGAGAAGTTGTATGTCTCAACATTCCTGCCACTCTCCACAATATGATGGTTGTTGATTTTCTTTATTAGACAATACTTTTTCCGGAGCTTCTTTAATCTCACCCCTGACAAATACCCCATATTACGTAAAAGACTAAAACTAACACTAAAACTAATAAAAACTAAAACACTTTAAAAACAAATTAAAACTAATGGAAAAATCCAAAACTATTATAACCTTGGGACACACCAAAGGACCGTGGCACAGTGGTTGAGAAACACTGCACTAGATGCCAAAAATTAGGGAGGTCCCCTTTGTGTTCATGCCAAATGCTGCTGGGAAATAAAACATGTGGGAACTTTGCACCTGTGCACCAGGAGCGAGGTTATCGAAGGGGATAGTTCACCCATAAAAATGACTTGAATGATTGAATGATTTCATTGATAGACTAAAATAAGGACATTTTGTCTATCAGTTGGTTTTGTAAACGCACGATACAGTTAAGCTCGGTCATCATTTTGTCGTAAAGCCACATCTTTATTCTTTAGTTAACTATAATAAACCTGCAGTATCTTGCATGGTTGTCCCTGCTGTGCAATGTGTGAATGTAAAATGCACTTAGCTGGTGTAAAGGTGCTAGGTAAAGGTTTTTAACACACTGTCATATCACGGTCTGTGTTTGTCGGTGGGGAGTCCCCAGTTTTGGGGGGTCGCGGCCTAGAAAAGGATGAGAACCACTACTGGCTTTTCTGTTCTCACAGTGTGTTGCGCTGAGAAGATAATTGACAGTTGCAGCTGTAAACTCAGCTACTGTACATGCTGTATACACTTTACTCCTTTCCGATATTGACAGACGTGCATCTTCTGACCAGGCCAGGCAGTCCCAGGAGAGAGCAGTTCACTGGTAAAAAGCCTGTGGCCTTTGAAAAATGAATGACTTGACTGGAACATTAGTCACCAGTGGCGTCAGTTTAGCAAAAGCTAAGGCATGGCAACATGACTGGTGTCTTGCATCGTGCGCATGCAAGACACCAGCCATGATGAATTTATTTTAAGAAGTACATTAAATCTTTTTCCCCCTGTAGCCAAGGCCAGCTGCAATACCCAATTGACGCCTCTGTTAGACCCCCCCCCCCTCTCCCTTCTAGAAATGCCATCTACCTCTCTATTACTGGCACTGACTGTCCACAAGATGCACTCCTGTTCTTGAGAATGATGTAACACGAAGGTTTCCTCTGTAAAACACACACGCAGATTTCTAAGAAAACACATTATGCAGGCCATATCAAATGACACTGTTTTCGGCAGCGTGCCTAGAGGTAGGCATGCTCAGGCATGCTTGGCTACAATATTAAGGCCTGAGAGTCCTATGCCATCAATTAAGGAACAGTGATGGAAAGCAACTGAGTAGCCTACATTTACTCAAGGTTTTTTTTTTTTTTTTTTTTTTACTAGAGTAGCCTATTTACACTTTTCAATACTTTATTCGTCATATTGGCCTGTCTAATGTGCGGTATAGTGTTAGCCTATTAATGCATGACAGTACTATGAATTATATCTATAGTATATCTATACAGTACCATGCCAATTAATAAACCACTATGAGCATTATTCCCCTCAGATGGTACGGACATGGTAATGGTGGACCTCTAAAGTAATGCCTGTACACACACACACACACACACACACACGCACACGCACACGCACACGCACACACGCACACACACGCACACGCACAGAGCTCTCTTGATTCTCTGTAACTCACCACAGCATAGAGAGGAAGTTGGTGGTAATATAGCTTCCTCTAACCCCCTCTCTCTCACACAAACACACACAGACACAGACACAGTCTTTCAGACACACACACACACACACACACACACACAGACAGACAGACAGACAGACAGACAGACACACACAAGTCTCTCAGACACACAGGGCTGACGTACTGTATGTTAATGTGCCAGATCGCTGCAGGAAGTCAGACATAACAGATCAGATTATTATCTCCTCTTCCATTCATCCCTCTGGTCCATCCATCCGCCCAGTGCTGTCCTTCATCATGTGTGGCGTGGTGGGACTCCTCTTCTTCATCCTCCTGCCAGGAGTGTTGGGGTCCTCTGTGGTCCTGGATCCCCCACGGACCTCCTACCCTCTCAGTAAGTCCACCACGTGTTTTACTTCTTTACAGTTTGATTGTATTCAAATTAGAGATGTAACGGATAACATTGCTTCCATTCCAATACTGAGTATCGATGCGATAACAGTGAAAGTGAAAGTGGTTCTCAAAGTGGGGTCCAGGGACTCTTACAGGTCTGTAACTATGAGACCCGGCCGAATAAGGTCCATTTGGTTCCATATACACTCTTAGAGATATGGTGGTCCTTGAAATGGTTTGAGAACCACTGCTCTAGGAATAAATAAATACATAAAACATATATACAGTATCTATATGAGACGGTAGTGCAACATCAATTGAAGCATTCAAAAATACAAAATGATTACTGTAAATGGCATATCACCATGTGATGTGTTTATTTCACCCTGTGTCTTGATCTGTTAATGCGTATACTTAATGCCTTATGTAAATCATTTGGATTGCCTTGTTGAATATGTGCTATACAAATACACTTGTCTCTTCTGGCCTGACCTTAGTGGGTTGTCGGAATGGGGGTCTGTCCCCACCTTACTAGAACGTGATCCGATGATGCTTTAGTTTTTACATTGTACGTGGCTGCAGTAGGGTGACCATATATTTCCAGACACCCAAACCCCTGTGTCCCTATTATGGGCATCAGACATGTAAGGGATCGCACACAGTGGCAAGAGTTGCTTTTCTTTTTGCTTTATTGCATTTTGAGAAAACAGACGTTTGGGCAATCCAGCCTTCTTCAGTGTAAAAAAAAAAGCCCATTATGGGCATGTCATTATGGGTTAAAACATTTTTTTTTCTTTTTTTTAATATATCAGATTTACAATCTCACAATGTGCCACAAAGCTCAAGTGTTGTGCACTTGTAGACTGGCTCAGGGGCATCACAATGGGGGGAAAAGTAGACCTTGAAAAGCCCCCTCCCCCTATGAAGAACATTCATTGGGGGGCCAACATTCATCCTTGTCCCCAGGACCCAGAATTTGGTGTGACACCCCTGGACTGGCTATTTTTGAATATATATACTTTTTAAATAGGGCTAGTCTAATGAACACACACTTCACGCACATGCGTGATCATGCACATGCACATTCATGCACGCATACCAATATAGTCGGCACCACATCGATTTCATCTGGGGCACAATCATTTTGGTATACTTTGCATACCCAGTGACAAAACCTCACATGTTACAACATACCACTTCTTGTGTAATCTCTCATGACAGAATGTAAATGCAAATCAAAATACATCACATATTACAACATCGTGTTCTTGTGCAATATCTCAAGACAAGAAATAGCTAATGTTCAAAAAAAAAAAAAAAAAGTAGGCCTATTTGTAATGGATTGATTTGCCCAGTTTGTTTCTTGTATAACTGAACAAGCTTAGCCTACCTATACCAAATGGACCCGTAATAGAACCCCCCAAGGAACCCTGAAATTTGACTTAAGACTAAGATGCCATTTTATTTTAACATTTATTATTATCATTACTCACTGCAGCCCAGAAGGTAAAATCATTACTCAGTTAGGATATGTATTACATTTTTTTATCTCCATGTTTTCTTTTTCGTCTGTTTTTTAGGGTCTCTTTGTTTTTTGTTTTTCATTGTATAATTTTGACCCAGAAGAGGTAGTGTTTATACGGTACAGACGGGTCACGTTTTTTCTCTCTCTCCATATAAAAGTCTGTGCAAATGTGGGGGTATGGGGAGGGGAATAAGAGACTTTTTGTCCGCACGTAGGAAAACACTGGAACACACACATATATATTTAAGGGGGAAAAAAATAAAGTTGGTCACAAAAAAAATTATTATTATTACTAATAATTCATTCATTTATTCTGTCTGTCTGCAACACTATTATGAAGTAAAACTGTATGGGTGTATTTTAACCTCTTAAATCCTACCGTATACTAAATACTCCCTTTTCCCTCTAGTATACATCAAGACACATGCAAATGTCACCAAATGTTTGTCTGCTTTTGCCAAATGTTTGCCTGTTACGAAATGCCCAGATGCCCTAGCAAAACGTATATCTAGTAATTTCTTGTAAATTCTAGCAGAAAGG
>NC_137811.1:12930573-12933073 GCF_963921795.1 Nannobrachium achirus | reverse complement strand
CCCTTAACTGCAAGTGGTCATATCCTCAGAAAGGTTAGATGCCTAAATAAGGACACTGCAGGAAGCTACAGCGTGCAAAGCTTGAGATTATTTTGATCTTTTTTTTCTCTTCTCCTCGGTCTTGCATTGCACTCAGGCCCAACGCCACTAGTTTGCCAGAGGGGTCCTGGCACCCAGTTGCAAATTCTGCCCCCTCAGTTTATGTTTTTTTGTACATTGTTTTACTATATATATAAGTCTCTGTGTGTGTGTGTGTGTGTGTGTGTGTGTGTGTGTGTGTGTGTGTGTGTGTGTGTGTGTGTGTGTGTGTGTGTGTGTGTGTGTGTGTCTATGCTGGCCGACCAGCAGTCACACTGCCAATCCCACCAATATGTATGAGTCATAGTGTTGGTGGCTTTGTCAGATTACCAGTGGTGTAAAGTAACTAAAGCCCCCAGGGACGTGCTGTCCATAGGGGAAAAGCGGGACAACTCCCGAACGGCCGGTCCAGGCCGGCCATTAGGAAAAAAATTAAAATAAAATGTCGGCCTTCGTTCCATTTTGGGGGCTGGGCGGCCAACAAAGTAAATCGTCACTGTCGGGCAGAAACCTCGTATCTCCAAGTTTCAAATGTGTACATTATTTCGCAAAGTAAAGCCCTGCTTCATCGTACAAGGCCGTCGCACAAAAGCAGTGAAAACAGCAGATCTACAAGCACACAACGCCTCGCGGTGCGAGGCGTTGTGTGATTCTAGATCGGCTGTTTTCACTAGTTTAAATCATTTTTAAAATTATAAATACAAAACAAACGGTTTTTGGACATACAAGGTTTCCACCCGACAACAACGAAATATAATTGGCCCACTGGCTTGTCATTTGTCATGATCTGAAATGGCAAATCTTTGAGTAGCAACAGCGCTATAGAGAGAGATCTCTCTCTATAGTGCGCAATGAGGGCCTCTCCAACTCTTTTCCCCGGGCTGAATCAGGGGCCCAGCATGTCCCTGAAAGCCCGTTTTTGACTGACATGGCCCAACACCACACCACTCCACACCGCCCACTTGTGCCAGGTTTTTCCACTACAAGGACCATGGGTAGAGTGGTGTGTAAGTGGTACTAAAAGGTATCCACTCCAGAGTAGGTCTGAGCTAGGCCAAACAGGGCCAGACACTTCTTAATGATCACTCACTGACTTTTCATTTAGACCACCAGGATAATAGATAATACATGATAATAGATTCTATTGTGTTAAAATCACAGTTATAATCTATTATAGTGTATCATAATTATCATAGTTGTAATACATTTAACAATTGATATTGTATTATAATCACAGTTAAAAGGGTCAGTTTGTTTCTTACCGATAGGGGTACTTTTGTGTAATGGAAAATGTGATGTGGTGTCTGTGTTGCGGTGTAGTGACGTGTAGTAGTGTGGTGCTAAAGCTGCAGTCAAAAAGGGGCTTACATTTACTTAAGTACTGTACAATTTTGAGGTATTTGTACTTTACTTGAGTATTTCCAATTTACAATACTTCTACTCCACTAAATCTTGGATCCAAATATTGTGCTTTTACTTCACTGCATTTATTTGGAAACTTCAGTTACTAGTTACTTTGCCGATATAAATTGTAATATTACAAAACATACATTAACCACCTTACCCCTATATTATACCTATCCACCTGTTTCCGCGGGAGATTACTGGAGATTATTTGGACCACACTTCCGGTTTAACAGCAGACATACAAGCTCACGTCGCGTCGCAGATGCAGCCCG
The DNA here is from genome assembly GCF_963921795.1 of Nannobrachium achirus. Taxonomy (NCBI): domain Eukaryota; kingdom Metazoa; phylum Chordata; class Actinopteri; order Myctophiformes; family Myctophidae; genus Nannobrachium; species Nannobrachium achirus. The sequence continues at coordinate 12,931,316 of NC_137811.1, read as the reverse complement.
TTGTGAGCTTGTAAATCACACTCGGCTGCGGCGCCGGAAGCTCGGTATGGGGCGTTGGAAAGCCGTGGATAGGCTATTTGAAAATAGCCGATCTACAAGCTCACAACGCGTCGCGATGCGTTGTGAGCTGTAGATCTGCTATTTTCAAACATATTTTTTTCAACTTTTACTTTTGGTGCTTTAAGTAATTTTTTATGTCAAAATGTCATACTTTTACTCAAGTACATTTTGAATCACAGATTTTTACTTGTGAGAGAGTATTTCTATATTGTGATATTGATACCTTTACTTAAAGGAGCTATAGTCAACTTTTTCATTGTAGGGCCGACACTTTGTTTACATCCTAGTCTATAGACTAGAATGTAAACAAAGTGTCGGTCTGACAATGGCCAAAATGATTATTTTATCATTATTTTACGCTTTTTGTGGTCATTTTTGAATAGAAACACATATATGAAGCTTATTTTTTTATAAAATATTTTTGAAACATTATTTTTATTTTAGCATCCGTTTTTCAAGAAAAAGTTGACTATAGCTCCTTTAAGTAATAATCGTGAGTACTTTTTACCGCTGCAGATTACCAGTTTCTGTCCCATCTCTATCTGTCAACCTGTGTCCCTTTTATCCTTTAGTCCTTGTCCCTTTATTAGAATGCCCATATATGAGCTGAACAACTGAAAATCCAAACTACTCGATGGCAGGCACCGCACTCCCTCTAGTCCTCGCCACTGCACGCATCAAGT